>NW_020664439.1:32500634-32598376 GCF_002925995.2 Terrapene triunguis | reverse complement strand
GGCTTTTTGGGATTTCCCCCTGGACGGGGATTTGAGTCCCAAAAAGCTGGACATGTCCGGGAAAATCCGGACGTATGGTAACCCTAAATAATGTAGGTGCTGATATATTGTGATCAGGCTATTATCAGTCATTTCATATTTGTTGTGATTATATTGCAATGAAATGTTTCAATGCATGCTTAAAGACAGCATGTATCAGTCTGTAAAGAGAGTGCTGCCCTTTGTTCCCTGGCCTTTTCCCCATAGTGTAGAGATTCCATTAGCAATGACAAACCGCCAGTGCTACTCTAAACCTCTCGTAATGCTAATGTATTTTTTGGTCAAACAACATTAGCCATTATTTGTATGTGGTTTCTCTTTGTTCAGGTCAACATCATTTTCAAGGAATCCTCTCACATAACATAAAATGCCTTTTGAAAACTTAGGGTAGTTGTAGCCGTGTCACTCTCAGGATATTAAAGAGGCAAGGTGGATGAAGTGGTATCATCTTGTCCCTTCTGAAAATGTACTGAGGCAGTATAGCCTAGTGCACAGAGCTCTGGAACTGGGACTCAAGAGTGCTGGGTGAGCTTGGGCAAAGCACTGGACTATAGAGTCATTCTCCCTGTTTCTGTGGCTCAATTATTTAATTAAGGTAGAGCAACTTCAATGGGAGAGATGGAGGGAGACTCACAGCAGAATATTCCATAGCCCAGTGGTTACAGCACTCACCTGAGAGGTGGCAGATCCCTATTCAAATTTCTTCTCATAATCAAACAGAGGGGGGACTTGAACCCATGGTCTTCCATATCCCCGGTGTGTGGAACAAAGGTTATAAGGAAGGGCTGCCTCCTTCCTCCCCCCAGCACTCTCTTTTGTGTTGGGTTAGGTGGGAATACTATGGGATTGGGTCCTAGATGCACGTTAGGCTAAGGAGCACCTATCTTCCCCTGGTTCATGGATTGCTAGTACATATAGGCACCTCCCTGCAGCCTGGATTTAGGCAATCATCTTTGTGAGAGGGTTGGGGCTTAAGATACACCTCCCCCATGACATCTCCCACTGGTTACTTTAGGCAGCTCCTCCCCTACTGTGCTGGCTTTGTGGATCACATTCTAATGCACCTAGGTGCCTAACAAAGGGCTGGTCTACACTACACAGTTAGGTCGACATAAGGCAGCTTATGTTGACCTAATTATGTCAGTGTCTGCACTACAGCCTTCCCCCCACTGATGTAAGTGCCCTACTACACCGACATAATTCCACTTCCACGAGACGTGTAAGGCTTATGTCGGTGTAGCTAGGGCAACACAGTGTCTGTGTAGATACTGTGTTTCTTGCATGGGCTGTTGGCTGTCTTGTCAATTTCACGGCTCCTGGACAGCTGGGCAGCTGGACCCCGCTCCGGACTGGGAGCATTGCCATGCTGAGTGCTGCAACGCCTATGTCCTTTTGTGGCTCTCGGCCCAAGTTCTATTAATATTACTTATCCACAATAATACAGTCCTAAAATCCTGACTTCTCATATGCTCCAGGATTTTTATGTACACTTGCTGCCCTTTCCATAGTGATATTTCTTCCTTTATCATTTGTCTTTATGACTTAAGATCTGATATCCCTCTCCAATAATTGATTGGTTGCTTCTCGAATCATAGTTGTTATTGTTATAATTTGTACTGTGATAGTGCCCAAAGGCATAATTCAGGATCAAAGCTCCCACGTATTAGGTGCTGTATAAGCACATAATAAAAGACAATCTCTACCCTGTAGAGCTTACAGTGTAGTTTAAGATAGGAAACAAGAAGTGCTTGTCAAATGGAATAAGGGCCTGAGGGAGACAGAAGATGAGTAATAGGTATAAGGATTATGTCGTCTCATAGTACTAGCAATATACACAACTTCATTGATTCAAATAATTTAAGTTTGTAGTTTTTAAAAGTAAATATGGAAAAACTTTACAGTTGTAACTGCATAATATCCATTATGGTTCCAAGTGCTAGACATCGAGTAATTTATAAGCAGTTTCAGAGAAGTAAAGAACTAGGTAATCTTGCACTGACAAATGACATACAAATTGCAAATGCAACGCCCCTTTTTTTACTTAATTTTCATTTCTTAACTTTCAGCTGGTTGGAATGCCTGCAATGCCTTCATACTGGAGTCTTGGATTCCAACTTAGTCGCTGGAATTATATCTCTCTTGATGAATTGAAAGTTGTGGTAGAAAGAAACAGAGCAATTGGGATACCCTATGTAAGTAAAATATTTTTGGGGGGTGACTGGGGGTGCTTAAGCAGGTCAGGAATAAATCCTAGATTAGGATCTACTTTTACAGTCCTGGAGTAATTTATTACAAGTCAGTTCTGGTTAACATATAGAAACTGCTGTTAACAAACCTTATAGAGACTTCAGTATCTTTTAGGACTTTTGATGTTAGATTGAGAGTCAAAATTGGGGAGGTTACAGTTATTATTCTTTGTATTATTATAGCTCAAAAGGTATGTCTAAACAGCCTCCCTGACTGGGTCGTCAGACTCGGGCTCACGTTAAAAATAGCTGTGTAGACATTTCGGCTTGGAATGCTAGGAATGGAGGTGGACCTTAGAGCCTGAGCCACAACTTCAAAGCACTGTCTAAACAGCAATTTTTAGTGCAGTGACATGGGCCCCCTATGTGGACCTGGCCTGAGAGGCTCAGCTGTGTAGACATACCCTTAAAGGCCCCAGTTGAAATCCGTATCTGTTTGTGCTATTTTAACACATACTAAGAGACCGTTAGTGCCTCAAGAGTTTACAATCTCAATGCATGAGATAGACGAGGAAGCACTGTTATCCCCATTATGCAGATGGGAAAGTGAGATACATGCTTACATGCTGTAGTACACCCAGAGCTAATGCCTAGCATACTTGCCGCTCCTTTGTAGAGTGTCACTGAAGTATGTTCCACAGCACATTCCCCGTCACCACCCAGAGCTGTCCTACCCTGCAGTGTCAGAGACATACAGCCTTTACAGCTACCTACTGTTTTTGAAGGATACTATTGTAAAGAGAGATGGCAGTTAGGCACCTAGGCACATGGAAGTTGGGTGCAAAACTGCCATTTGTGCCTTTGAAAATCTCCCCAATAAATTTTATAGTTTACATGATCTCTGTGCTGCCTCACAGTTAGTGTGAAAATTATCCTAAGTTCTTACTGTCTATCCATAATAAAATAACAAAAATAAGTTTGCTCCAAAGTAAACAGAACAAGAACATAATCATATCAAAATACTCAGGGCCCCAGGCTATTGTTTCTAATGTACAAAATAAACGACGCTATCTTTCAGGAAATTCAATACACTGATATTGACTATATGGAGGAGAAGAAAGACTTCACTTATGACCGAGAGAAATTTAAGGACCTTCCTAACTTTGCTGTGGACCTACATAACCATGGACAAAAATACATTATTATACTGGTAATGAACTAATTAACTATTTCACTTTACCACTGAAACAACGTTGCTATCAGAATTACTTGTATACAATAATTGTTTATTATTATATTTTGTGTAGATTGTATGTAGTGTATATATCTATTGCCTAATTCTGCCATGCTTCAGAAAAATGGAAGAGCTTACCAACTCTCTCTTGTGTTTATTTTTATTAGGACCCTGCCATTGCCACCTCCCGTCTCCTTAATAATACTCCATATTCTTCCTATGATCGAGGAATGGACAAGAAAGTGTGGGTAAATGAATCAGATGGAATAACAGAACTCGTTGGAGAGGTAACTAGCTACTTATGGAAACTGCAACCCCCAATGTCTGTACTATGTGTTGTCACAGCAGATGAGGTTGGGTCACTGCGTTTGTTATAAACTCAATTTTTTTAAATTTTCAGTAAAATTAGCTGTTCATGGAAATAGTTTTATAAAGCTGTGTCTAAGAATGTAAGATGTATTCGTTTTTATAGATTTTTTTTTAAGACTTTTATTTACACTGTTAGGTGTGAAAAGGGAAAAAATGGGATACGGGGAGATTTTTCTGAGGCACAAAGGACAGTTTGGAAGCCAGCTCCTGTTGATTGTTCAATGGTATTCGGACACCTGACTTCCATTCTGTGCCTTTGAAAATCTCCCACATAATGTTTATCAATTTAAATTGCTTATCTGTATTTGTATAACTCAAAAATGACTTTGACTTAAAGATGATGAAAATTGGGAAGTAATGAACAAGGTCAGATTCATTCTGGACTCGTTGTGAGTGCAGTTTGTTACTGTGGATTAGTTATAGGCAGAACCACCCAGAAGCCCCATCCAGATCAGGGCTCCAAAGTGCTAGAAGCTGTATGAAGATTAGTATGAAGCAGGCCCTTGTTCTGAAGAGTTTACAGTCTAATGCGCCAAACTTTTATCCAATTCAAGGTTTATCTAATTCAAAGCCTGTTGAAGTAACTTTGATTCTTTCTGTTCAACAGGCTGATAATCAGGCCCCATGTGTCCATATTCTCCAACAGAACCACACATGAGTAAACTTACATACATGCAGGATAGGGATGAGAGTTTAAAGCCAGACCCAACAAGTGGGTGTAACAAGGTAGGGTGGGGGTTTAGTAGTACCCGGGGTAACACTGATAGGAATGTGTTGGTACATGAGCCTCTCACCCTGCATGAGTAAACCCCCAGTTAATCTGCTTTAATCCATCTGCTTGCTTTTCTTCAGTGGTGAGGAGGTATAGGGAGGAGGTGTCAGGGTAGAAAGGGGCATCCCTGGGCTGGCAGAATGATCTCCAGGGGACCATTCCAATAAACTAGAGGTAGAAGAGCCCTGTGGCTGCTCTAATTTGTGCTATGGCGAGCCCCAGGATCAGGGAACGTGGAAAAGTCACGTAGAACCACCTTTGCCTCTTCCTCCAATTTGTCTCAAGCTCATGCTTAGGGCAACTGAAGACTGAGCCAATTGTGTGCACAACTTGATGGTTCCAACTCATTAAATTTTGTGCTTTAAGTCAATGGTAAGCAACTAAATCAACTACATATCAGGCATGTCAACATATTTTAAATAGTCTAAAGAAATAATAACACAACAAACCTTCGCAGTTGTTAGCCTCTATCACAAAAAGAATATGCATTTTTAAATTGCCTGCATAACTATTTACTTGATATATGTACCATTACATTCTATCAAGTCGATAATCTGGTTTTAAAAACTCCCTAAATAGGTATTTATATTGCAGGCCCTAGTAATTCTGAGAGCTGTTTGAAGCAGTTGGGCTGATGAATCACATTTAAAATACCTAACTAAGCATTTACATGAGCCCATAACAGCTATGATGTGACAACTCTCATATATTTCTATGAAACATTTTCATTACTTTGATGTAAAGACAAATATCACTGAAAAAAAATCAAAGGAAATTAAAATGACTCCCTCCCTCTAACTGTTTAAAATGTAAATAATATTAATGTTGTGATATAGGCTAGTGACAAGTGTGATGCGAAATAAAGGACTGAATGTCAGATTTAACCTGAATTTCTTTGTTTTTGTTCTGATTGGGTCCCAAACCTTAAAATACAGTAACTGAAACATATTTTAGGAGAAATCCTTAATTCAGATAGTGACATACATACGCTAAAAATATTAAGGAGAAAAAAAAATTGAAGTGAGGTTTTCTTGGTTATATAAAATACAGTGTCAGACCCAATATTGTTCTCACTGGACTCTTGCCATTCATTTCAAGGGCCAGATTTCTAAATTTTGCCTAAAGGTGTAAAATTGGCTAATCAGACTGGTGCCTAACTCCCATTGAAATCGATGAAAGTTAGATGCCTAACTTGCTTAGGCACTTTTGAAAATACAACTAGGTGACTATCTGCACCTTTAGAGAGATACCTTTGCAGATCTGTCCCGAAGTGCTTGGAATGTATGTTATCCTTATTCTTTCTTCTTCTTTGGGGTCAATGCAGTTACACATGCATAGAGTAAAAGTAGAATATGGCTTATTATAGTGAGGAAAAACAATTAGCTCAACTTCCACATCTAAATTGATGCAAGAACATGGATATTCTTAGATGATAACGTTCTCCCTCACCAACTTAATTCTTGATGATTGTATTTTAGGAAGCTGCTCCCAGAAACTGTCACAAAGCAGCTTCAAGTGTTTTTGCACTATTATTTAGAAGTGCACTTCAAATGGAAGTGGACTGCCAGGCAAATGAGGTTGAAAAAATGTATGCACACACAGGACATTTACTCTTGGCTTCAGTTCCAGCATCCATTATAGCTTCTTTGAAATAAGAACTGAAAAAAAAAATACAAACTACTAATAATTGAATGTAGAGCTTGAAACAGTTTTTGAAGATTGCCATGTAATTCCCCTCCACCTCATTTGGAGAACAAAATAATCCATTGAGTTTTCTGAGATTCTTACAGGACTAGGTCCAAAGGTGGTTTTTAGGGGGGAGGGATAGCTCAGTGGTTTGAGCATTGGCCTGCTAAACCCAGGGTTGGTTGTGAGTTCAATCCTTGAGGGGGCCACTTAGGGAGCTGGGGCAAAATCAGTACTTGGTCGTGCTAGTGAAGGCAGGGGGCTGGACTCAATGACCTTTCCCTTCCAGTTCTAGGAGATATCTCCATTAATTTAAATTTATTTATTTTATGGTTCAAATTATGTCCTGGAGAGAATTATTAGAAACTAATGGAAATGTTTGAAATAAATCATAAAGCTAAATCTTTCTTAATGGAATAGCCAGTTTAACCGATTGCTCTTTACTTTCTTACACTGTAGGTGTGGCCAGGCCTGACTGTGTTCCCTGACTACACCAACCCAGAATGTACCAACTGGTGGATAGAAGAATGTAAGCTCTTTTACGATCAAGTGAAGTATGATGGGATTTGGATTGTAAGTCATTCATCCTTTTTTTTTTATATGAAGCTAGTGAGAGTTTAAGATGAAACATCTTTTCAATCTCATCTTTTTGTACTGTAGGGATGTTTCTTATTAAAAACTAAAATCAAAATACTACTTATTTCCTAATCTTTTAGCTGGAGAACAAAACACATTGGCTGAAATCCTGGCCTCACTAATGCCATTGGACTTTGATGGGGCCAGGATTTCATCCAATGTATTTAGTGTATTTATATTTATGATGTTGCGGTGCATCTAAAGTAACTTGACTTAGCTCATAATTGTGTAAATGGGAGAGGAAGCTTCAATGTCTGCAAGAAACAAGAACAACAACAAAAATCCCTACCCTGCAACAAAATATTAAAATAATAAAGGAGGGAGAGTGAATGAGATTTCTTGCCCTTTTTAATAACTCTTCCAAACCAGTGTTATGAGTGTTACAATGCTAACAATATTTTCACCTCTAGTGAAAAATGTGATAGCTGGTGAAAAACAACTTTTAACTGACCAAACTTGTTTTTTATACTCTCTCAGTCTAGGAATGAGCAAATCAAGGTTTACTGAAGTAAGTGGGAATCTTTCCATTGACTTCAATGGGCTTTGGTTTATTAGGCACCAGTTTAGCTACAGTAAAATTCTCTCTCTAACACACGCACCCTGACCCAGCAAAGCACTTCGGCATGTGCTTAACTTCAAGTTTGTGAATACTCCAACTGAAGTGGGACCCCAGCCTCCAAACTTTGGCTCCAAAATAAACCCTCACTTCATTTGAACATTCCGAAATAATATTTGTTTAATCTTTCTTTCCTTATTTCACATTCCTGCATCCTGTTTTCTGGGCAGGAGTGCAAACAGAAGTTACTACTAGTTATATTATAGCATCCAAAATTATGCTAGGTACTTACAGGAGTTTACAGTCTCGTTTCATGCATGACCCAATGAAGGGGCAAAAAATAAAACATGGAAGTGAAAAGCAATCAGGCTGACTGTTAACGTGTCGGTGGGTGTAGTATAGAATAGCAACGTTAGTCAATCCACTGTTAAGAGGAAAATCCTTTTATCCATATTTGTTACTTTCAGCCGCAGGGATTACTGGGAAGTGGTTTCTTTTAAAAACATTAAGCAACAATTTTAATCTTTCTCTTCCTTGCCCATAACAAGCTAGTACCCTTTGGAGAAAAGAGTCTAAGACATATTGCAATTATGACTAACAACCTTAAACTGCTGATTTCAAATTAGAATGGTTAATCAATATTTTCTAAATCAATAAGTGCTATTTCAATTTTCTTGCAAATCATTTTTAGCCAAATTTCTACCTGGCAAATGATATAGTTGTTCAAAGTGGAATAGTGTATTTATTTGTGGAGATTCACTGAGAGTTAACACACTGCCAAGTTTATAAACCATTGACAAAGCCCAAAGCTAGTCGGGATAATTGCCTATATAAACCATGGGCAAATTCTGGAAACCTATTTATATCATGATTAATTGGACAATGTGGAGCTGTCCTGCATGGGTACTGAAGGACTAAAATTCACACACTCCAAATCCAGATAGGTCAGGGAGTTTCAACTCAGTCCTTCTGCAGTCACTATTTCAGATTAGGAGTGGCAAAAGTAGCAGAGAACCCTGGTGCTCTCTCTGGAGGGGTTCCTCCTCCACAGAATCCATGTAAGTTTAGGTCCAGTTGTCAACTTACTGAAGTCAGGTAGAGCTGAGCAAGGTTTGCCAGATTTGACCCCCCTCCCCCCCCAGATTAGTCTACTGGAGATAAATACCATAGCAAAACTTTTCAAACCTTAGGCTTCTACATCCATATTTAGGTTCGTAAACAAAAGTGACTTAATTTTAAAAAAATGATGAACACCTTTAAAGCTCCCAATGAGGTCAGTGAGATTGTGGGGTGCTCAGCAAACCTGAAAATTAGCTCCAACTTGTATTTAGGTGCCTAAATATGGATGTTGCAATCTAACTTTAGGCACTCTAGGGTTGAAAATGTTGGCCTATATGTTTAATTAAACATGGTAATGCATATGTTCTGTATACCTCCCCCCAGTTTTTATTCAGGTCTCATTCAGACAGGCTGTATGGAGTTCGACTAGATTTGGGGCCCTTAGACTTGCCAACTCTGATATACTCTCTCCTTACATTGTAGCTCAATTCATGTTAAGTTCTAAGACTCAGGAATTCACAACCTAAAATATGTTTAATAGCAAATAGATATCTGAGACCATCGTAATTCTAGTATATTGCATAATAGTTTCTGATTATCTAAGATGACTAGGAAAATTACTGTACTTTCATTACTGGAATCAAATTTGCCGGAGATCAGGCTTTGATGAATCCCTTGAATGGAAAAGAATGGGTAGAAACTGAAAAGGAAAGGATTGGACTATATTTCAGTGTGGGAAGTCAAATCCCATTTGTTTTGGGGCCAATAATATTTCAGATTCAAGGGCCATTAGGCAGAATGAAAGAGAACCACGCTAGACAGGCTTTCTTCTGAGGGACAGAAAAGAGTCTTCTTCCTGAGCATGACAAACCCAAATAGAACATGTGGCGGCGGCAACATCAAAAGCGAATTGACTACTGTCCTTCATGTGTATGAGCGCACGCACATGGGTTTCTAGTGTCTTTCAAGTTTTAATTGGATACCTTTTATTTCGAAAATTATTTTTCTCCCTTTGGCACTCTACTATCTTGCTACTTTGCATCTGATGAGGGAATGTGGAGCTGTTGGCAGCCTTTTGATAGTTCATGGCGTGCACTGGCCATGCTTCGGCTAATCCACTACTAATGCTGGTGTAAGAATAGGTGTTTTTAATCTGAATGTTTGTTTCATAAACAGCTGAATTGTGATTCCTGTTCTCTGTAGCAGCATAAACGCACCCTGGCATGTTATTTAGAAATAAAAAGGGTTGCGAGACCATATTTTTTCTTTTTCTTCTTCTTCTTCTTTTTTTTTAATAAGCAACATTAATTTCAGAAAAAAAAATCCAACAAACATAAACAAATCCCCAAACTATTACAATTTTAAATTACTTGCTCTTCACCACTGAAAGAAACACCCTTTTCTGCTTCTAGGTGACAATATATTTTTCTTGTTTATTTTTGCTGACTCTGTGGTTCTGTTGCTCGTTTGGGTCAAGTTAGCAAGTATAAATTGTATTGCTCTTTTTATGAGAGCAAAAAATTTCTGTAAAGGATTTGGCCACCAGAGTAAAGTTTCTCCAGCATAAATTTGCGGTGTTCTTCCATGCGTACCTTTTACATAGTGTATTTAGGGATACATACGAAAACACAGTGCTGTGATGTCAACTAAAAATCATGTCAGTCACCAGTTGTAGGAAATATTATTGGGGACATCTTTTACAATCTCTAGCTACACTGCAGAATTTGATAGACAATCACAAAATACCTCTCCTCACCCTTCATCTCTCACAAACTGTATGGCAGGGAGCCAACACTTGTGCTGAAGGCACCATGAAGATTTATATATGGAAGCAAAAAGTTATCCTTAGACTTCGGTTATTCTTTCATTTTCCTATCTCAGGGTTCAGTTGTGCCACCTTTATTTGCCTGATGTAGTTCCCATGGCTAGATTCGGGTTGCTCTTTATGCAGGCACAGAGTGAAGAGAGGAGGCAAGTAGGTGCCTATCAACACTGAAATAGGGCCAGCTAAAATTATGCCCCTTGCACATCAGTGAGCACAGGGCTGATTCTGGGATGTTCCTCCAAGGCAGGCACCCTATATGCATCCACAGATGGGTGGGGAAGGGAACTGCTGGAGCCATGTCCACTCCCATGTGGACCTGGCTAGCCACATGGGTGGGGGAAGAATGCTGCACCCTCACAGGGGATAGCAGTTTGTGAAACACTCACAGCACACCAAGGAGGCAAACTGTGATCTGCCCCCAGTGGACCTCCTGGAGTAGTGAGACTCCATTCTGCTCGCCAGTGCAAGGCTCTGCCTTAGCTTTATGCATGTAGCTCCATTGATTTAAATAGAACTTCTGAGATAGTGAAGTGATCATCAAGGGGTTACCGGGGTTTTTCAGAGTATTATGGGTTGCAGCCATGCTCCACCCCTCTCTTATTTCCTGTTAGTGGGTGTACTGCTTTCCCCTCCCTGCTCTGTTAGGTAGCCGAATAAAGCCATGGGTTCCCAGCCTGCAATACTGCAAGCAGAGTGTTTCTCTTATGCACTGAGCAGTCCCAGTACAAAAGCTGGCGGAGTCAAGTTCTACTCAAAATGAGAAAGAGTCAGTTGAATGTTGATTTTTGCCCTGCTTGAGCTATCACCCAGTGAGGTATGCATAAACTTCTGCCTAAGCTCATTACTGTATGATACTATATTAAAAATGAGCAAAAACCTTTTCTGATCGTACAGGAGGAGTGCTTAAAAGAGGGCAAACCAAACATTTTACAGAGGGTGCAGTGTGTGTGTGTGTGTGTGTGTGTGTGTAGGATCTGATTCTCATTCTCTAGCGTTATATTTATAGTCTCTCTGCTAAGTAGTAGTAGTTGTTGTTGGGACATTGTAGACCAGTCCTCTGATGGAGCAGAAATCTGTGAGTCTGCTATTTTCTTAGAGTAAGTGGTTTATTTAACATCATATACGCACCCATCCTTGAACAAAAATGTCCAGAAAGGGCACACAAATGCTGCCTCTTTTAGCCCAAACTTCAGTTCCTGGTTCTGAGGAAGCAACTCTGCCGCAAGAATTGACTCTATAGAAATTAAGTCAGAGATGAAACTGGCTTGTGTTTGTAGCAACTGCTTCCCACCCCACCCCCAAGAAATGACATCACAAATACTTACAACTTCACAGTATTTCTTCAAAGACTGCACACTAGGTACTTGGCACATAAGGTCAAAACAAAGCAAATCAAACCACGCCCCCAGAACGAACAAACAAACAAAAACCAGACCAAAAAGTAAACAAAACCCTTGTTAGACTATGTGTAACAGCACCATCTTCTGGTGACTACCACCATAATTCATTTTTAGTAAGCAGAAGATTAATATGGTGGCAAATTGTTCCCAATATGAATTGGTCTGTAATGCTTTATGCTCCTTTAGTGTTGTGGAACCAGTTCCCAATGATTCAGTGTCTGTAAAAACTTTGTATTCTGCAATCCCTTGAAACAAAGAGATGTTGTTTTTGAGCAATTGATGAAAAATTTTTGATCACTTTTTGATAATATACTTTTAAGTGTATGTGTGAAGGTATTTAAAGTCTCACTTTAAGATTCCTTTACATTTCCAGAAAGTGGTGATGTGAATCAGACCTTATATGTTTGCAAAATTAAGCCCTTTTCTTTGAATACATCCAGGGGTGAGAAAATAAATGGAAGAAGGGTGGGCTCAATCGATAAAGCCTCACAAAATTGAACTATTCCTTTTTCAAGAGAAAGTACAAATGTAAAGGAATTAACCTGCACACTCTGCTATTTAATGATTCACAGAAACCTTTCCTTAATATACAGCAACATGTTAATATTTGATTTGGCTACAACTTGTGTAACTCCAATTAATGTCATAGAATAAGATAAAATTATACATGGCCTGATTTTTGACCTCACAGGCACTCATTTCACACTGGGGTTACTTTATTGACTTTAGATTCGTTGCTTTGTATTTATACCAGCATATGTGATATCAGAGACAGGCCCACTATCTTTTGTATGTTGCAAAACAGTTGGGTTTATAAAAAAGATTGATGTGCTTTGATTCTGAATACTACTACATGGAAAAAAAAACCCAATTCTTTATGAATGCCTTTAGTTCATACCTCTTAGGTAAGTTCATGCCCAATTCTTTCAAATGTCTAGTGAGAGACTGTGCATTATGAAGTGTCATTCTGGGACTGAATCTGTCACAGCTTGAAGTGAAATATAATCTATACATACCATTTATACCAGTGGTTTTTATACCCAGAGGGTCCGCAGACTAAGATTTCCAAAGGGACCCTCACTTGCATTTGAAATTTTTTAGGTGTCCGCAAGTAAAAAAAAGATTGAAACCCACTGTTTTATACCGATCATGGGTGCAGTCCTGCAAATAAACAGCTGAGTACATTTGCACAAGGTACTATGAGAGGGCTCACATGAATAAGTCTCTGCAGCATCAGGATCTATATTATTATGTGAATAAATGCGTATAATATTCTATCTATACATCTATATGTTAGGTAGTGAGACTTTAGTTAAACTTTATTTTCCCTTTCCTAAATGATCTGATGAATAAAATATAAGTATTTCATTAGGGAAAGATATTTAAGCAAATCCTATCATAATCTATGTCTTTTTTCCCCCCAGGACATGAATGAAATATCCAGCTTTATAAGAGGTTCAACACTTGGCTGTCAGCAAAACAACTTAAACTATCCTCCTTTCACTCCCAGTAAGTCTATAGTCTTTAATCATATGGCAAAAATACAAGTGTGTGTGAGATACAAGTAATCAATTATAATGAGATGAGGGAAATTTTTACCATTTTTTAATGTTTTATGTTCTAAACATTCCTAATGACAGAAAAGATGAGTATATAGTATGTTATCCTCAGTGGCTTAGGTACTGTTTCCAGAACTCCTGAAGGCGAATGGCTTTTTCCAGTAAAATGTTTCACCATTCTTCAAATTATTAGCTGCATTTGCTAAAGTAAATGTTGCCATTGCTTTAATTAAGTCAAGCAATAGTATTGATTTTCCTTTATCATTAATAGCTTTAGACCCGTAAGCATAACTAAACTGGAATTCTAATGTTTTATCAAGCAATAACTTATGTAACCCTGTCGCAGTATCTTGCCAGATCCAATAGTTCAATAATTAAGGGTGAAGTTGTGCAATCTTTCCACATGCTTGTGAGCGGTTGCTCACAGGAGTAGTCCCATTGGCATCAGTGCATCTGCTTGTACAAAGAAGTGGTCAACAAGGTGATGAAGGGCTGCACAATCTAGTACTTAGTGCAGAATTTTAGACTCCATTGAAAGTAAAAAATATCTATTTTTTTTTTCTGATCACACATAGATGTCAGGCTCTAATAAAAAGAGTGGAAAGATTTTGCTCTGTCAGAAATACAGTTGTAACCTTTTCCAGTTCAGTATTTAGGAGGTGGGAAAATGGGAAAGAAACAAGGAGCAGGGAATGTCTGTACAGAGCTGATTGGCACTTTGCACTCTAGCCGAAGCAAGGGGCAGTGCATGGCTGTGCTGCTCTGTGAGCAAGGCAGGACCCAGACTGCATCTCTGAGAGCTTACTTCTCCCTCTGTACTGAGGAGGCCACACATCTGTGCTGGAGAAAGAGTAGCAGCGCAGCAGTGGGTCTTCCCCTCTTAGCAGGATTTAGCAAAGCAAATAACCCATGCAGGGAAATAAGGAAGCTCCTTATGCCTCCTTACTCCCCTACACAGGCATGCAATCATGGTGACAGTTAAGCCCATACTGAGCTACAGTTCTGCAAAATAAAGCAAGATTTATTAGTAAGAGAAGTGCTGGAAGGCAATGGCACTGAAGAGAGGTGGTGGTTACTATTTAATATCACCTACAGAAATATGATAAAAATTTAATAATTTTATGTCCTGGACAAACTGAATCAGATTATATATCAGGGGTCGGCAACCTTTCAGAAGTGGTGTGCCGAGTCTTCATTTATACACTCTAATTTAAGGCTTTGCGTGCCGGTAATACATTTTAACATTTTTTAGAAGTCTAAAGTCTATAAGTCTATAATATATAACCAAACTACTGTTATATGTGAAGTAAACAAGGTTTTCAAAATGTTTCAGAAGCTTTATTTAAAATTAAATTAAAATGCAGATCTTATCAGTTTAGTGTGATCCTTGCCCTTGCTTTTCCTTGCTGAGTTTTCCAAGGTCTGGCACATATTTGGATATTTTAAGCTGCACACAGGCTTCTGAGTGATCAATTGTTAACCGGCTCCGAGAGGGACAGAGGACAGATTTAATGTGTGAAAATACCTGTTCACACAGGTATGTGGATCCAAATGCTGAAAGCATTGCAAACGCAATTTTCTTCAAACAGTTAAATTTCACTGGCAGGGACATCCAGCAGGTCAGAATAGAGGCCCCATGATCTCTCTCGGTAGCTTCAAGTGCGCTCCGCAGATCCACAAACTTTGATGTCCACAATTCTGAGCTTTTTAACTGAATGAGTTGCATTTCGAAATCTTCAACACCCATCCACTGAAATACAGCAAATTCAAGTCGCTTTCTTTGAACTTTTCAGGTTTAATTAGAAAAGAAAACATTGGGCCAAGTCACTGGAAATCATAGAATCATAGAATATCAGGGTTGGAAGGGACCTCAGGGGGTCATCTAGTCCAACCCCCTGCTCAAAACGGGACCAATTCCCAACTAAATCATCCCAGCCAGGGCTTTGTCAAGCCTGACCTTAAAAACCTCTAAGGAAGGACATTCCACCACCTCCCTAGGTAACCCATTCCAGTGCTTCACCACCCTCCTAGTGAAATAGTGTTTCCTAATATCCAACCTAAACCTCCCCCACTGCAACTTGAGTCCATTACTCCTTGTTCTGTCGTCAGGTACCACTGAGAACAGTCTAGATCCATCCTCTTTGGAACCCCCTTTCAGGTAGTTGAAAGCAGCTATCAAATCCCTCCTCATTCTCCTCTTCTGCAGATTAAACAATCCCAGTTCCCTCAGCCTTTCCTCATAAGTCACATGCTCCAGTCCCCTAATCATTTTTGTTGCCCTCCGCTGGAGTCTTTCCAATTTTTCCACATCCTTCTTGTAGTGTGGGGCCCAAAACTGGACACAGTACTCCAGATGAGGCCTCACCAGTGACGAATAGAGGGGAATGATCACGTCCCTCAATCTGCTGGCAATGCCCCTACTTATACAGCCCAAAATGCTGTTAGCCCTCTTGGCAACAAGGGCACACCGTTGACTCATATCCAGCTTCTCGTCCACTGTAACCCCTAGGTCCTTTTCTGCAGAACTGCTGCCTAGCCATTCGGTCCCTAGTCTGTAACAGTGAACGGGATTCTTCCGTCCCAAGTGCAGGACTCTGCACTTGTCCTTGTTGAACCTCATCAGGTTTCTTTTGGCCCAATCCTCTAATTTGTCTAGGTCCCTCTGTATCCTATCCCTACCCTCCAGCGTATCTACCACTCCTCTCAGTTTAGTGTCATCTGCAAACTTGCTGAGAGTGCAGTCCACGCCATCCTCCAGATCATTAATTAAGATATTGAACAAAGCTGGCCCCAGGACCGACCCTTGGGGCACTCCGCTTGAAACCGGCTGCCAACTAGACATGGAGCCATTGATCACTACACATTGAGCCTGATGATCTAGCCAGCTTTCTATCCACCTTATAGTCCATTCATCCAGCCCATACTTCTTTAACTTGCCGGCAAGAATACTGTGGGAGACCGTATCAAAAGGTTTGCTAAAGTCAAGGAATAACACATCCACTGCTTTCTCCTCATCCACAGACCCAGTTATCGCCTCATAGAAGGCAATTAGGTTGGTCAGGCATGACTTGCCCTTGGTGAATCCATGCTGACTGTTCCTGATCACTTTCCTCTTCTCTAAGTGCTTCAGAATTGATTCCTTGAGGACCTGCTCCATGATTTTTCCAGGGACTGAGGTGAGGCTGACTGGCCTGTAGTTCCCCGGATCCTCCTCCTTCCCTTTTTTTAAAGATGGGCACTACAGTAGCCTTTTTCCAGTCATCCGGGACCTCCCCCGATCGCCATGAGTTTTCAAAGATAATGGCCAATGGCTCTGCAATCACATCTGCCAACTCCTTTAGCACCCTGGGATGCAGCGCATCTGGCCCCATGGACTTGTGCTCATCCAGTTTTTCTAAATAGTCCCGAACCACTTCTTTCTCCACAGAGGGCTGGTCACCTTCTCCCCATACTGTGCTGCCCAGTGCAGCAGTCTGGGAGCTGACCTTGTTTGTAAAGACAGAGGCAAAAAAATCATTGAGTACATTAGCTTTTCCCACATCCTCTGTCACGAGGTTGCATCCCTCATTCAGTAAGGGGCCCACACTTTCCTTGACTTTCTTCTTGTTGCTAACATACCTGAAGAAACCCTTCTTGTTACTCTTAACATCTCTTGCTAGCTGCAACTCCAAGTGTGATTTCACTCCTGCATGCCCGAGCAATATTTTTATACTCCTCCCTGGTCATTTGTCCAATCTTCCACTTCTTGTAAGCTTCTTTTTTGCATTTAAGATCAGCAAGGATTTCACTGTTAAGCCAAGCTGGCCGCCTGCCATATTTACTATTCTTTCTATACATCAGGATGTTTTTTTTCCTGCAACCTCAATAAGGATTCTTTAAAATACAGCCAGCTCTCCTGGACTCCTTTGCCCCTCATGTTATTCTCCCAGGGGATCCTGCCCATCAGTTCCCTGAGGAAGTCAAAGTCTGCTTTTCTGAAGTCCAGGGTCCATATTCTGCTGCTCTCCTTTCTTCCGTGTGTCAGGGAAATCTGTCAGAAAATTCTGATTCCAGTTCTTGCATGTACTTTCCAATCTCATCGACATTGACAGTGCAACGTGTCGATAGCTTTTTTATGAGTTGGAAGTAGCGGAAAGTAGAAGTTTGAATATCTCTGGAAAAAACTGCTAGTTTCACAATAAATGCTTTCCAGGCTTCATAAAGATCCAGAACTGTTTGCCCTGCACCCTGGAGACAGAGGTTGAGTTCGTTTAGGTGAGCGGTGATATCAGTTAGAAACATGAGCTTATATAGCCATTTGTCATCATCCAGTTCGGGGTAGTTTTGTTCTTTTTCTGACAAAAAGGCCTTGATTGCATCAAAACAGTTTACAAAGCGCACCAAAACCTTGCCATGACTTAGCCACCGAATGTTTTTTTCTGATGTCAACTCCTCATTCTTCAAAATGGTTTACAAAACTTTCCAGTATATCTTCCCCCTTTGTTGTGCCATGCAGGGGTTTTAGGCAACAAAGTTCCTCTTGGATTTCATCGGAAGCACAATATCTTGCAACAACTGCCAAACGTGGAACGTCGTTTATAGCCACGCTGTCATCAACTGCAACACTAAACACTGCTGTATCTCTCAATGCAGTCGACTCGTCTGCTTTTCCTTAATGTTTTCTGCCATTTCACTTATGCGTCTCTCAACTGCAGAGATGGGCAGTTCTTTTATTCTAGATATGATTGTATCTTTATTTGGCAAATCATTGAATAAAATCTCTGAACTGCTGAGAAAAACTTCTTTTATATATTCCCCATCTGTAAACGGCGTTCTGTTTTTTTTGCAATGCCCTGTGCAATCTTGTAACTTCCTTCTGTAGCTTGATTTTTACTTACACTTAAGCTTTTAAACACACTGCTTTGCTTCTCGTAGGCTGCTACTGCCTTTTTGATTGATTCAGTCTTGTCTGCTTCGTCAAGAAAGGTTTTCTCATGCTTCGTTTCAAAACATCGTCAAACACTTGATGTGCGACAAACAACACTTTCATAACAGAAAGCACAAATAGCATGGTCCTTCTTTTCAATAAATCCAAATGCATCTGTCCAAGCAGGCTGAAATGATCGGACATCTAGCTTCGCTTTCTTAGGAGCTGCCATTTTGTCAAATGTTCCCTTCAACTCTCAGTGGGGAAAAAAATGGTGGTAGAAGGCAGGCACAAGGTCAAATGCAGTGTGGTCTGATATAAGCAATTTTATGATGCGGGTGCTGAGCTGCACCCCTCTTGCCTCGTGTGCAACCCTCACTGTCCCAGGCTGGGGACAGTGGGCCACAGTGGGGAGGCTGCAGAGCACTGATCCAAGGCCAGGAGCAGGGCCCAGAGTAGCCTGCTGGGACTCCAGGCCAGAAAGCAGGCTGAGCAAGGCTGGGGATCCAGACCCCAGCTGGCAGGAGGGCAGCAGCTGGAACCCCAGATTGGCAGCTGAGGTGAGTGGAGCTGACGGCTGGTAGGGCTGAGCAGGGCCGGACTCTGTCTGGCAGGGGGCCTGCGCTGGAACTCCCAACCGGAAGCAAGGTGAGTGGGGCTGGGGCGGGGACCCCGTCTGACAAGGGGCCAACAGCTGGAATCCCAGAGCAGCAACTGAGCGGCTCAGCCCGCCACCGCTCTGGGGTTTCGGTTGCTGGCTCCTGCCAGCCGGGGTCTCAGCCCACTGCCAGCCTGGGGTTCCTTCCCCCAGGCCAGCAGCGGGCGCTGAGTGGGACTGGCGGTGGGACCCCAGCTGGCAAGAGCCGGCGGCGGAAACCCCAGAGTGGCGGCGGGCTGAGTGGCTCAGCCCGCGCTGCATGCCATCAAAAATCGGCTCGCGTGCCACCTTTGGCACGCATGCCATAGGTTGCCGACCCCTGTTATATATCAATGCACTAAACTCCACTCTGATACAAAAGCTGCATTTATAGAAGTATTAGAGGTAATGGGTGAATTGTTCTGGGTTCGCATATTGATTGCCATGAGGTATAGGGAGCTCCAAAGCAGAAAAGTACCACAATTTAAACACACATGAATAAAGCCAGTGTACCTCAATCTAGCTTAACCTACTGTCATATGATATGATATTGACAAGCACCCATTGTTTCATTCTTGAAGCACTGTGGTGAATGTAAATACTAAAGAAAAAGGGCCCCTGCATTTTGTTATGTATTAAGATAAAAGATTGCAAATATTCAAAACAAAGGCGTACTCCAATGTTGTCATATCATTTTCTAAAGGTATTCTCGATGGACTCATGTATTCAAAGACACTTTGCATGGATGCAGTGCAATCTTGGGGAAAACACTATGATGTTCACAGTCTATATGGATATTCCATGACTCTATCTACTGATAAGTAAGAACTGCTTTCTAATAGTTGTTACATAAAGGTACACTAGAGTATGTGGCTTAAAGTTGCAAAAGTGAAGTGATTAGTGATTTTTAGGTACCCACTTTGAAACTCTTTAAAGGAGTTTGATTTTCAGAGATTGTTGAGCATCTACCTTCTGGGAATCAGGTCCTTCTATGGTTTCTGAAGCTGGGCATCCAACACTGAAGCATCAAAATTCACTAGCCTGTTATAAAATTTAGGACTATGTGGCCAGTTTGCTTGTAGAATCAGTTAATGGAAGGAAGACCCTGCATTACTATTTAAAGTTCAACTAAAAAAGGTCTTAAAATTTGTGTTGTCTTTAAAAGTGCTAGTGAGTAGCCCCTGATGGTATGGCTGATGTGATTAGGTCCTATGCCAACTCTGTCCACATATCTATTCAAGTGACATCATCATAGGACCTAATCACATCAGCCATACTATGAGGGGCTCATTCACCTGCACATCTACCAATGTGATATATGCCATCATGTGCCAACAATGCCCCTCTGCCATGTACATTGGCCAAACCGGACAGTCTCTACGCAAAAGAATTAATGGACACAAATCTGACATCAGGAATCATAATACTCAAAAACCAGTGGGAGAACACTTTAACCTGTCTGGCCATTCTATGACAGACCTGCGGGTGGCTATCTTAAAACAGAAAAACTTCAAAAACAGACTCCAACGAGAGACTGCTGAGCTGGAATTGATATGCAAACTAGATACAATCAATTTAGGATTAAATAAGGACTGGGAATGGCTGAGCCATTACAAACATTGAATCTATCTCCCCTTGTAAGTATTCTCACACTTCTTATCAAACTGTCTGTACTGGGCTAGCTTGATTATCACTTCAAAAGTTTTTTTTCACTTACTTAATTGGCCTCTCAGAGTTGGTAAGACAACTCCCACCTGTTCATGCTCTCTGTATGTGTGTATATATATCTCCTCAATATATATTCCATTCTATGCATCCGAAGAAGTGGGCTGTAGCCCACGAAAGCTTATGCTCTAATAAATTTGTTAGTCTCTAAGGTGCCACAAGTACTCCTGTTCTTTTTTTAGAATAGAGGGGCTCTCTCTGTGCTTTGTTCTCTGCTTCTCTAAGCAGTGGGTTTAAAAAAATCATAGGTTTCAACATTTCCTTTCTCCCTACACTCAAACTGGTAACTAGTTAACGTGTTGGACCCTCAACTGATCTAAATTGGTACAGCTCCACTGAAGTAAAGCCAGTATATTCCAATTGAGTATCTGGCCCAAAGTTTAGTGGGCTAAACAGTTTCAGAAAGAGAACTTATTTAGAGTTAATATCAGGAGCTCAGCTAAAAACATCTGGCTAACTGGAATCATAATTTTTACGAATTAATGAATTTTAATTAGCAATGTGGAAAACAGATAATCTATCAGAGTTCAAGTACATTTACCATGTGGTATTAATTCCAGTTTCATTTAATTTTCAGAGCTATACAAGCTGTTTTCCCTGGAAAAAGAAGCCTTACTATTTCTAGGTCTACTTTTGCTGGATCAGGCAAATACACAGGACATTGGCTAGGGGATAATGCTGCTACATGGAATGATCTGAGATGGGCGATACCAGGAATGCTGGAATTTAACCTCTTTGGGATACCTTATGTATGTCATAGTTATTTGGGATCACCCTTCAAAGCAACAGATTAAGAATTAACAATGCAATCTTTTCATATAGTTGCTTGCTATCTAATCAAAACCAATATAAATAATGACCTTGTTCTTTAAAACATAAATAGTCATTGGCAGAAGTCCAGAAAAAACAAATAAGCAACTCTCATCCCTCATGTACAGCTTTACACAATTGGCTGGATTAATTATGGAGCTGTTGCTACTGATTTTTGACGTCCTCTGAAGTATCAGGTATAGGCCACTCCCATAGCTGGGTTTCTGACTAGATGGTCTTATGGTGTGATCGAGTGTACTCTGTCCTAGTGTACTCTGTCCTATGTTTCAAGCTATCTGTCACCCTTTATTACTGTTTTATCTTCAGTGATTAGCTCTACGAGCTGACATTATACAGTGTTTTGCCACTGCATTGGCAGTTGGATAGGATTGTTCATTTATAAATGAATTAAATGACCAAATTCCATCTTCAGGATATGCATTTCTGTGATTGTACTGTGCTGCCATCTTGTAGACTGCTTACTGTTATTTAATTATTTCTTAATCATTTATTTATGGTAGCACCCACTCTGTGTTAATGTTTTCCAACAAAAGTATTTGAATTAATGTATTTAACACCAAGCCACTCCTTTCCCCATCATGCCACTCTCTTCCCTTTTAACTTCCCGCTAGTCCCTTCTGATGCACCTTTCACACTGAAATAGGAAAAGGAAGGTGTTTTTTTTAAATGGTGGACAAATTTCAGAGGCGGTGTGCAAAGTTGAGCTCTTTACACTCAGTTGGGCTCCATCAGAGCTACTTGGAAAAATGTGCAAAAGAATGTAAGGGTTTGTCTACATGACCCTGCAGTGTGATCTACTGGGTGTGTGAATTGCAGTGCACACTAAAAAGTTTCACTGAAAGTGCCCCGTGTAGACTCTGAGAGAACTAAAAAGTACCCAGTCTGTGTTAACATGGTCCTGTTTGAAATGGGACTTAAGTTTCTTTATTACATTATAACATTTGGGGTATAAACTTAAAATCAAGTTTAAAAGAAACTTTGAAAAATATTAGAGCATTTTTTTTAAAAGGAGATATACCTGACATTCCCCCCTTCAAATAATAATCTTTGATAATGGCTATGTGTTATTCAGAACAGAAGCCATTTGACAGCTTTGGGTCTGAGTGAAATTAGATCTGAAAGAAGAAAAGTGTCAGGTGGAAATATGCTGAACACCTCTCTCAGCCTGGCTATTGTGGCAATTGAGGATATGTTGATTATTCACTGGAAATCATTCATTTCATTTTGCATATCATCTTTGTAAGATTGGTAGTATGCCAATTAAAAATATGTGTACAGGCATATGTGTAGAGAGGTGGTATGCTGTATAATACATAGTGCATATACAGCATTTTGACACACACACTATTTGTGTATAATTTTTTAGATTGGTGCAGATATTTGTGGTTTCTTTGATAATGTCACAGAAGAACTTTGCAGACGATGGATGCAAGTTGGAGCATTTTATCCATTTTGCAGAAATCACAATGCTGAAAATTACGCGGTAGGTTACAAATACTCTTAAAAAGTTCCTTAAAGATATCATTACATTACCAATTTCCTACTACTGTTGTATCAATGAACTTACAAGTAGACTACTAGCATTCTGTATCTCCACTAGCACAAAAGAACTGGAACAAATCCACTGTAATGTAGTTATTTCTGTTGTCCTTAGTTAATATTTACTCAGTCATTGAAACAACTGCTGTCCTACTAGCATAGTGTAGGCATTCTGTCTCCTGCATTCTAATACTCTATTCAATTAGGTTTTCGGGTCGAAGTGAGCTATATAGTTCACTGGATTGTAGCTGATAATTTTACATTCGTAGGCTGTCTTAATGAAATTCTAACTCCAAAAGAGTCACCTCCATTGGAAATAATTGTATGTACTGTGCCAAGTTCACCACTGGAATCAGCAGCTGCAACCTCATTGTGTCACTGTTCATGTGAACTCCAATAGAGCTGCAGCTGCTTATAGTGGATTTGGCCTACAGTGTTCTCCAAAACACGTTTCCTTCTTCATGACAACAATAACAATCCAACCTGTATTTTCAGCCTCAGGATCCGGCTGTATTTGGGGCAGATTCTGTTTTGGTGAGATCATCAAAGAACTACTTGAACATTCGATACACTTTACTGCCCTACCTCTACACCCTTTTTTACAAAGCTCATACACAAGGAGACACAGTAGTGAGACCACTTCTTCACGAGTAAGTTCACTGATCAAAATATGCATAAACAGTATTTTTTGTTGGAAAGAGGGAATTCAATAGGGCAGAGTTTGATGCTATTGTATACATCATATTTATACACATTTATAATACAATAGCTTTTAAGAAAGATCAATCATAAATCACATCTAGCTGTCTAAATTATTATCATTTGCTCTAACACCTGCTACGAACGGTATGAAATGTCAGTGGTAAATAAGAAAATAACTTTTTGGCATGCTGCACATTCTAGAAGTTGCATTTCCTAGCTCTTAAACTCTTGAACAAACTATTTCTAAACAGGAAATATATGAAAAATATAATTATAAACTAAATAAGGAAACACAGAAATGTATTTCTGGCATTGTCTGATTTTCTTCATATCGAGATAAAAACAAGCTATAGTGTTATAAATTTCCAGTTATCAGTGTTGCCATTCTCCTGTGCTGATTCCAGGCAATGTAGTGTTACCCATGGCAATACTCAAACAAAATAAATTCTGCTACTTTCTCCATCTTTTAGGTTCTATTCAGATGAAGCAACGTGGGCTATTGATCGACAGTTCTTGTGGGGCCCTGGTCTTCTTATCACTCCTGTACTGGACCCAGTATGTTTGATTATATATTAAAATCTATCTTTGAACTCTTTGTTGAGCACTGACATTCATATTATTTAGGACTCAATTTTGCCCCTAAACATCACTGTGTATCTCTAAAATTTTTAACAGCTAATACAATGGAGGGCACCGTATTGTCTTTACATTAGACCATTTGTCTCCTTGGATTCTTCTATGCTGCAAAGAATACATCTGACTTCTGGCTGTTCTCCTTGTAGCTGATAGCAGCTCTCCAAAAAGATGTTTTAACCAGAGTGGATAGGTTTACCAACATACACATGTTGACCAGATAATTTCATCAAGTAACCAGTAAACCATGACCTAGCAGAGCGAACATCAGTTATAGCTAAACTAATGCAGAAACACTTATGAATGTGACCATTCACAAGCAGGTAGATCAGAGGGACAGGACATGATACAATTGTTTGTCAAGCCATGTTTCTAAAATTCACAAGCAGCTTCTCTTCATCTCTTTGTAATTTCACTGGAGAACACCAAGATCATGGATTATTCATGTTGCAGTGATGACCCTCATTAATTCAAAATTTCCCCTTTGGCCCTCAATCTCACATATGCAATCACATTTTTCAAGCTCTATCATAATACATTTGTTAAGTGTACAAAACAAGGCATATCTGAAAAGAAATATCTGGAACAAAGTAACACAAAAGGAGATTTGGGGGTAATTGTAAATATCAAATAAGACATGAGTTTGCAACATGATACGATATCAAAATGAGCCACTGTGATTTTTGGGCTGCATATCACACAGAAGTATCATATCATGGAGCAGTGATGTAATAGTCCCTCTATGGTTCTGATGTGACTTTGCTAGGATTATTATATGCATTTATGGGTATCTCCCAGGGCCGGCTCCAGGCACCAGCCCACCAAGCTTGTGCTTGGGACGGCACCTGGAGGGGGGCGGCGCGGCGCTCCGGCCGCCGGGGAGAGCGGGGCCACGGCCGGGCTCGCCGCCCTCCCCCCAGCGCTCTGGCCGCCCTCCCCCCGGCGCCCTCCCCCCGGCCACCGGGGGGAGAGCGGCGAGCCCCAGCTGGGGCTCGCCGCCCTCTCACCGCCCTGCCCCCTGCGCTCTGGCCGCCGGGGGGAGAGCGGAGCCCCGGCCGGGGCTCGTCGCCCTCCCCACGGGGCTCCGGCTGCCCTCCCCCGCCTGCTGGGGGAGGAGGGGGGCGGCCAGAGGCTTTTTTGCCTGGGGCGGCAAAAAAGCCAGAGCCGGCCCTGGTATCTCCATTCTACTAACATTTTAACAAGTTGATGGGATTCAGAGAAAAGCAACATTGATTAGGAGCTAGAAGGACTGATTCATGAAGAAAAGTGAAAAGCAAGAGCTGTGCATAGCTTGGCTAAACAGCATTTAAAAGGGGGGGGGGGGGCTATGATAACAGTCTACAAACATCTGAAGGTGTAGATACCCCAAAAGAATTATTTAGTTTGGTACAAGGGGATATGACTAGGAAAAATGGGATAAAAGAAAGGAAGAATTGAGGCTAAATATCAGGGAAAATTTCTGATTGTCCCATCTACAAGGAACGTGACAGAAGCCTCATTGCATGGCACATTTAAAATGAGACCAGATAGATCCGTAATAAGCCTACTTTAGGGCATAAATATTCATTGGACATGGATGAACAAGGACATTTTTTTTCTATTCTAACTTCTGTGATACTGGGGGAAAAAGTCTTATATGTTGACCAGACCATTATAGAGAAAGGTCCTTCTTCGTAAACAAAAATCAGAACAAATATCATTGAAATTCTCTTGTCAGCTTGAAATTGTCACTTTGGAAATGCTGCTTTAGTTGCTATTTGATTTGTCTTCAAATATGAAAGATGTTTCTTTATTCTCATTTCAGGGGGTGGAAACAGTGACAGCATATATTCCTGATGCAGTATGGTATGACTATGAAACAGTAAGTAAATGCATATAATAATGCTGGGCTGAGTCCATGTCTGTGTGTTCTTCTCAACATTGTCCTCTACGGGATGGGTTGTGATTGTTAGACCTGGTAGAGGAGATAAACATGAAGGAAGCAGAAAGTTGAGAGAGAGAGAAGGGAGAAATGGAGGAGAAGATGGGAGAGAGATAATTAAAGGAAGGAGGAGGAATAGATAGAGAGAAAGGAGAAGAGAGAGAGAGTTTGTAACAAATGTTAAGCAAGATTTATGTTTTTTCTATATTCTGTACAGTGCTGTTAACACCAACATCAGTAAATAAATAGTAAAATATAATAATAATAATACTTGCAGTCTCTTCTGGTCATTCAAACACTGGCATGATATCCTTATTTCTAAAGAAATTAAGTTCACCACTTCTGTGCCAATTCTTCTGCCTGTTGGCTGGAGAAGGAAGGTAAGGTTCTACCCTGTGCTTGACACAGGACAGCGTCTACTTTCAGCCTTCCAAGATGAATTGGCTTTTCTTTGTGTGTTGATCGTGCTGGAATCAAAAAGTAAATGTTTTTTGTTTGGTGTTGTAATCTAGGTAGTAGGCAGACAGTGTCTGAATAGACATTCATGTATTATAACTGGAGGAACTGGAATGGAAGCTCAGGATGTGAGAAACCATTCTCTGTAGTGAGTAATGTAAAATACCCATTTTCTCTTCCATTCCCATAAATTAGGGTGGAAGAGTAGTATGGAGAAAACAACAAGCAGAGATGTATCTCCCAGCAGACAAACTAGGACTTCATCTGAGAGGAGGCTACATTTTTCCTATTCAGCAACCAGCTAATACAACATTGTACAGGTACGTTTTAAGGCTGAGCACTCTGATCACACTACTCTGTAATGTGATTTCAGGAGTGGGCTCAGAATTGTCAGATTTCAAACCATTGGGTGTATCATACGGGAATGTCTGAAGTCAATTGTATCCTACTCTCTTTAGTCAGGCTAAAGTCCCACTGTAGCCAGGGGTGCAGGATCAGTACTTCAGTGGTATTTGGATCAGGTCCTAAAGCTCTACAGTCAAACATATGGCCCAGTTTGCTTGTCAATTTGCACACACAGGGTTAAATTGTAGCTTTGTCACAAGTCCTGAGTCAGTGTCAATGTGCCCGAGGAACAGACTAGAAACCAGACTATGACACAGACTCTCAATCTGGTCTCTGGGTCCCCCTTTGCTCCAGAGAAGTGGGGGTAAGTAGTCTGCACCAATTTGTCCCTCTCCCTGCTAGCCCATATGTGTGATTAGCAGCACTGTGGCGAATACTGTTGTCCATCTCTACTACTGATGAAAGGGATGCTCCCTTGTTGCCCTGTGTGAATATGAAGGATCAGTTGCTCAGGCTGATTATTGCCTGTGGGACAAAGTGTGGATGTTAGACCAAATTCCTTTCTCAGTGTATATCTGGAATAACAGATTGATACCCACATAATTAAGAGGAAAAAATGATCTATTGGGTTTAGTATTTAAACTTTGAGATTGGTAATAGCTGAAAGCATTGACATACTTTCATGATTAATGAAATAATACGATTACTGGTTAATTACATGTTAATTTTGTGTAATAATTTTTAGTCCTGCCACACATTTTCATCCATTTCCATGAAAATGAAAGGCAATTTCTCCAGGTGAAAAGTAGCTTAGAGAAAATCTGTTCTGTTGTGAAATTATTAAAATCTCTCAGCCAAAAAATGGTGAAAGGAAATCTGCAAAATTTTGCAAACACAAAACCTCAGTTTTTAACATGAAGATTTTGGAAATGAAAATTGGTAGAGTCAATATTTTTTCAAGATGCATCAATATAAACAACGTCTAGATATCATTTATATTCTTCAGAGAAAGTCTTTCATTTTACAGCCGCAAGAATCCGATGGGACTTATAATTGCATTAGATGACAATAAACAAGCAGCTGGAGATTTATTCTGGGATGATGGAGAATCTAGAGGTAGGCACATTAGATACACGTAACATTTGAAGTATTAGTATATTTGAAAATAATGATCTTAATTTTTTCATTGGTTTCATGGATCAAGAATTTTACATTATGCAAATTAGTGGTATACTTACAAATTATAAATGTTACAATCAGGGGGCCCAGTCTTGCAAATTCTTACTCATCTGAATAGTTCAGTGGGACATTAGTGAGGGTTTGGATATGCAACCTCAAGTGGAGGAAATGTAATGTTCTATTCACAATGAAGGGACTGAAAGGCTTGTTAGAATTGTTGTTTGCTTATTAATATGAAAAAAGGCTTATATTAACCTTTAAAAAAATCCAAAGTTGTACACCACATTACTGGCATATTTTTAATACACTAAAAGGTGAATTCTACTCTCAAATTCGCTGTTGTAAATCCAGATTAATTCCAGTGGATGCGAAGCTAGCTTGGGTATGTCTACACATGCTGCAGTCACACATCTGAATCACTGTGAACATACCCTTAGATATGGGCCTAAATACAGACAGTGATAAAGCTGGGTGCTAAAAGTGAGGCATCTAAATCCACAAACAAACAAATATTTCATCACTGATTTTGTTTAATAAATTTAATCAAAATAATAATTTATAAATGTATTCATTTGTATCAAATGTCCAACTTAGCCAAATAAAATATCTGAGTTTTATCCCTTTAAAATACCATAGTTAGTGATAAGGTTGAGATTAAAGCTAATTTGGAAATTAAAGGGAGTTTGGATTTTGAATTATAAAATAACTGGCTGTGATTTCTAGAGGCGCCTAAGGAGTTATGCACCCAAATTCCATTGAAATTTACTGGGATTTGGGCACCTAAATCCTTTCTTTGACAATCCCAGCCTTTGTCCTTTTTATTATACTTTTGTTAGACAAACCAGCAAGCAGTTTAAATATTTATTCCAAAATGACTTCCTGAAGACCTTTTATTACACACTCAGGCTTTTATTAAAAAAAGATTTAAGGACCTGTATGTGATAGTTTTTATTGTTTGTTTGTAACCCATTGCAGCACCTTTTTTAAAAAAAAAAAGCTAAGGGTTTGGTTTATGGCATATGCCCATTACAACTAATGTATTTCAAGAATACCTGGTTTTCAGGAAGTTCTGACCTTGCATTTTTAATCTAACAGTCTCATGCTATCCATAGAGAGAAGGGAATAGAAAAAGAATTTGAGCATGATTTAGCCATGCTGGATAAGTTTAAGAAGGAATTTAAGGAGAAATGTCTCAACAATAAGGGCTTATGCATAATGGAGATGGTCAAAGCACCACCGTGGAGGTCAAGAATAGATTACACTATGTCATTCCACTAATGTTTCTAGTCCTGCAAAATATGGCCCTGATCCTGCAAACACTTGTGCATTTGAGTGTTTTTATACACAGTTCTCACTGAGTGAAATGGAACTTCTCTTGTGCATAAATGTTTTCAGGACTAAGATCTAAAGGTGGTGGGAAGGTTATATAGGATTACTCGTGTTAACTGTTCTGATTTCTGTCTATGATTCTGTCAGGTACTGACTGTCTAGTACTGAAATTCATTCTAACCTCTATGTTCAGATATACACTATCGTTTGATCTGTAAAACTGTTGAATAGATCATCCTTGACCTCTGTAAATGTGCTCAAGTTGGAGAACTCAGAGAAAATTTAAATATAGTCTCCCTAATAAGCCTATCTGTAAAATAATTCTGGGATTCTGCTACTGTTCCCCTGCCACCAACTCACCTGTTCACAGATCAGTGTTTCATTGAGAGGGAGATGGGAAAGGTCCCAAAATGGTCCACACTAACCCTAAACTTCTCACTAAGTGGCAGACCTAATTGTGAGGAAAGACCAGAAGTCTGCTGCCCATCTGATTCTCCTGTAGTGGGACACCTGGCTGGCTACGTCATCCTAACTTCTCTCTCAGCCCCAATTCCAAGGTGCTGCCATCGTCCTAGGAGGTCAGCCTTCATCCACATACTTTAGCTATGAAGGACTCGGACTCTCTTCTGGGTTTCACTGCTGTTCCTTTAAACTATAAAGTGCCCAGTCTACAATTCCCTACGATCACATTGTACTCTGTAAATCTTAACTCAGAATATTGAGTCTCTGTGTCCTGATATTGAAGAACTGGGGTTGTTAAGAGGAAGTTATTTCACTACCTCAATTAGGAGGTTACCAAGCTAGCTGGGTGCCAGAAAGTGGGGCTGCTTGTGCTCCGAAGGATTATGGTATGATGATTTTGCTTGATATTGTTGAAAGTGTATTTTTAAAGATCTATGAAATAACAGATACGTATTCTACTTATAGAATCCAGTTCTTATTGTTTTGACTCGACCAGTTCTGAGTCATGCAAAACCTTTCAAACTGTCCATGCTCTTTTAAGTCTCATGAAACTCTGGGCTGGCTTAAAGAAAAAGCGTTACGGTTTGGCTGATAATTGCTGCAATAAATATTGAATGCCCTGGGCAGTTGCTGATATTTCTACAGAGGGAACGTGTTCTTTTTCAAGATCTGAAATAACTCAGATTTTATTGTACTAATATTGAGAAACAAAATTATATGAACTGTTATGATTTTTTGATCATTTTCTAAAACAAGTCTTCCTAAAAACTTATGAGTTGCAATTTTCCTTAGAAATTGTTCACAATTTACTAGCAACCACAACCTTTTTCATGTCTGTCTTTTTTTTTTTTTTTTTTAAATCCCACACTGCAGTGTTTAGTAATCAACTCTTACATTTGCTGCCAGTGAGGTATTTTATTCCCTGTTTCATAACTACATTAGATAGAGTATAAGTATAATAGAAACTCTTTGCATAATAGGTAATTGTTCAAAATCAGAGTTAGCTTTGAAATATGGATATAAGGTTAAAAGAAAGTGTATGCAATCCTTCTGGCAAGTAGCATTTTAATTACAGTGCAGCTGAATATCAAGTTTAGGCTCTCTTTATGTCAATTGCATGGCAAAGAACTATGTTCAAGTAATGTTATTACTTTGCAAAGTCAAGCACTCAAAAGTTAGGAAATATCAGAATTGAGATTGCGTGTACACACACACATACTACACACACATACACTGCACACACACACATACACACACAGGTTGTGCATGCTGCACAGGCACAGTTACATGCTGTTTTTTTCCACAGGACCCCTGCCTTGTTTCTATCCAGATTTAGTAAAGCACTTAACCACAGGAAGACAATGGGCTACTCATATACACCTCTACCCCAATATAACGCTGTCCTCGGGAGCCAAAAAATCTTACCGCGTTATGGGTGAAACTGCGTTATATCGAACTTGCTTTGATCCGCCAGAGTGCGCAGCCCCGCCCCCCTGGAGCACTGCTTTACCGCGTTATATTCGAATTCGTGTTATATTGGGTTGCGTTATATTGGGGTAGAGGTGTACTTACAGTTAAGCATGTGTGAAGTGCTTTGCCTTAGAGCATAAAGATTTTGTAGTATGTTTCCACAGATTTGCCTTTATAACAGCTTTTACTGTAGTCATTCTTTAACATTCTGCTCTTTAAAAGGAATAGAAAAAGAGCATAAGTTTAAAGCAGGTAAATATCCCCATAATGTAGGATCACTTGCATGGACATCAGGGTGTGCAAAAGAGTTTAGTAAATCTTCATTTGTCCCTCATTGGAAGGTATGCAAGACAGGAATTATGTCTTAATATCAGTTTGCACAGCACCTAGCACAGTGGTGTCCCTATCCTGATTCAGACCTCTGGGTGTTACTATAATAATAATTTAGCAATCTATTGGTTTCTAATTGTGACACAATTCTATGCTCAACTTGTCAGTAATGCTGGGTAATTTCTGCACTGTGCTTAAAAAGTGTTCATTTCTCTCTCAATATTTTAGGTACAGTGGAAAATAAAACCTACGTTTATTACCAGTTTTCAGTTACCAATGTAAGTAATTTTTCATACTGTTATTTTCATTGTGTTCATTTTAATCTGTAATGTTTTCAGTTAATCAGAGCATCATGTTTCGTTGTTTGTTCATTCATTCTTTTACTAACTTTTAGATATCATAAAAGCACCCATATTTCCTGACAGGTAATAAAATTGACATACAACTATTTATCAAGTAGTAGAACTGCAAGGTGATGATTGCCTTCAGCTCTCATCATACCAATGGGAGTTTTGCCTGAGTAAGGGAGGAGATGCAGTTCTATTAAAAATGCAGTAGTGGACTCTATAAAATGTATTTTAATTTATTTCTGCACAAACTTTTTTGGTTTTAGACTCTAGACAGATATTCTGTCAGTAGAAATAAATGTATTTGCTAACAAATAATACTTTGATTAGGACAGCAATTCTATCATTTCTTACATATTAAAAAGCGTCATAAAGTCCGCACATAAGGCTGAATATGTCCCTTCTATGGGGATGAAGAACTAGGGTAGGGAAGGAGTGTTGCATCTATTGCATCATTCACTCCTTCCTTTGACCCCCACAGAAGCCCCTTCATGCGTTCTCCGTTGGACTTGGGTCTTTTAAGGGAGTGGTGGGGACAGGATCAGAACTATTGTATACAACATTGTCCCCCTCAATCCTTGGGGATTCCAAACCTAGATAATTCTGATTGGGTAAGAATTAATTTGTGTTCCTTTCTCTGCTATGCTGAAATTCACCCAGGGGAACAGCTGGTGGAGGGGAAACTCACAGGAAGCATAGGAGTGGAAGCGTGAATACCTTCATAGATCTGATTATCATTTTTCTTTTCCTTATTTTTAATCTAAAGTATTTTCCCTACATCAGTGGTGTATAGTGAAGCCAATGAGCTGGCATTTTAGAGGTGTCAATTTTTAATTTTTATTCTAAGGAGTGAATGTCAGCAATTTAATGTCAGGCGGCCGGAGTCCCGGGGGGAGGGCAGCGAGCCCCGGCGGGAGCTCCGCTCTCCCCCCGGCGGCCGGGGGCAGGGCGCCGGGGGGGAGGGCGGCCGGAGCCCTGGGAGGAGGGCGGCGAGCCCCGGCGGGGGCTCGGCTCTCCCCCTCTGGCGGCCAGAGCGCCGGGGCAGAGCAGCGAGCCCCGGCTGGGGCTCGGCTCTCCCCACCGGTGGCCAGAGCGCAGGGCGGCGAGCCCCGACAGGGGCTCGCCGCTCTCCCCCCGGCCGCCGGGGGGAGGGCGGCGAGCCCTGCTGTGGCCCCACTCTCCCCGGGGGCCGGAGCGCTGCGCCGCCGCCCCCCTCCAGGTGCCGCCCCAAGCACCAGCTTGGGTGCCTGGTGCCTGGAGCCGGCCCTGTTCACACCATAAAAAATCACCCCTAGTGCACTAAATGGTAGCCTTGTTTGCATTCTTAGCAGAGAGGCCAAGGACCTGATGTATGCAGAGAATAAATTTATATAACTGGTTCCTCCAGGTCATAGCTGAGATGCACTTGTTGGATGCTGTGGGGAAAATTTCTCTGTTGCTACTTGTGATGCACCTGTTCTGGGGATCGCTGCATAACCACAGGCTTATGTACTGGGCTATCAGTCTTCCATTAGCCCTGAATCCACACACAAGTATTGCTGTTTTCTGATAAGTAATCAAAAGTTTATTAGTAATTAACATAATTTATTTCATAATCATTTACTCTTTGTGGTTACAAAGACATTGTAATCAAGGGAATATTTCCTGCTCTTATTGAAAGTCAATAAAGAAAGCTTAATTCATTGCATAAAGCTGCCATATATCAATTCAATCAATAATGGAGAACATCTATTTTTAACAAACAAATAACTGACATTTTATTAAACAGGTAAATTGCTAAGAAAATATAGTGCCCTGTTCAAGAATGGAAAAAAAAAATATTGCATCAGCTATCTTGATTTCCCTAGTACATTTGAGCTGCGGATCATAAACTAGGGGTGAAATCCTGGTCTCACTGAAGTTAATGAGAGTTCTGCCCTTGACTTCAATGAGACCAGGGTTTTTCCCTATATAGGCAAGGTAAATACATCTGAACCAGAAATGCTCTCCTCCTCTCCACCATATGCTTTCCCAAAGCGAGCATGGAGTTTCAAGTAAATGGAGCTATGTGGGAATCTGGTCCTTTAAAATTTTAATAATTTTTTTGAAGTAATTAAAGAATAGAGAACCTCTGTTTTTATTGATGGCTCTTCCCTCCCTTCTGAACTCAGACAGCTGGTTATATTCTGGATCTGATATGTGGGTTAGGATTGAAGCTGAGAGGGTTGGATATTATAGCCAAACCATGGACAGATCATGGTGAGGCTGGAGATGGTGAGATTTATTGTGCGTTTCAACCTTCAGAAGAATGATGTTTCGGAGTGTATTTATGATTTCATGGCTGCAATGACAGCCATAGTGCTGTCCTGGTGGTGGTTCCACAGCCACCTAGATCAGAGGTGGGCAAACTACGGCCCTCGGGCCACAACTGGCCCTCGGGACCGTCCTATCCGGCCCCTGAGCTCCTGACCCAGGAGGCTAGCCCCTCCCCTGCTGACCCCCCACCCCCGCAGTCTTCACTCGCTCACTCCGCCGCCGGCACAATGGTCTGGGAGGCAGGGCTGTGAGCTCCTGGGGCAGCGCAGCTGCAGAGCCCGGCCTGACCCGGTGCTCTGTGCTGCATGGTGGCGGTGGCGTGGCCCGGCTCCAGCCGGGCGGCATGGCTATAGCACCGCCAGCCACAAGTGCTCCAGGCAGCGCGGTAAGGGGACACGGAGCATGGGGGGTTGGATAGAGGGCAGGGGAGTTTGGGGTGGTGGTCAGGGGGTGGGGGTGTGTATAGGGGATGGGGCGGGCGGGGGGGGACGGGGTTGAATGGGGGCAGGGATCCCGGGGGGCAGTCAGGAAGGAGAGTGGGGGTTGGATGGGGCGGCAAGGGGCAGTCAGGGGCAGAGGTTCCGGGGGCGGTCAGGGGACAGGGAGCAGAGGTGTGCGGATGGGACAGGTGTCCAGGGGGGGCCGTCAGGGAACGGGGGGGGTTGGATGGGGCAGGAGTCCCGGGGGGGGGGGCAGATAGAAGATAGGGGCTGGGCCACAACCCCCTCCCCTAACCGGCGCTCCATACAATTTACGAAACCCAATGCAGCCCTCAGGCCAAAAAGTTTGCCCGCCCCTGACCTAGATGATGATTAAGCCACTAGATCTAGTGTTTGTTTTCAATTCAGTGATTCAGTCAGTGGAAGTTGAAAGCACTGGCACCTGACAGAAGACACTTGGTACGTCTCTGAATTGGGTACCTGCTCTGACTGAATAGGGTTCAATCCTGCTGTATCAAAGTAAATAGGATATAAGTCAGAATGCTACTTCAACGCTTCTCTGGTTCATGTCCCTCATTTGCTCTTTCATTATTTCTAAAAAAATGTTTTTTTTTAAAAAGTAAGAGATACAATTGAAGTACATTGTACGAATTACAAGAACGAAACAGTGTCCATAATGTAATATTATTTATGTTAAACATATGTTATATAATAGATCATGGCCTTTAAGAAAGAATATTAATTATACAGTTAAAGAAACTACTAAGGGGAAGAAAAAACAAGTGTGTGTGTCATTTTATAAATTGTATTGTAAAGAATTGTTTAGAAAAACAAAAAGTGACTTTTTCCAGTAAATCATACAAGACAGTGTGTGACAATATAATCGGAATATCTTGTCTTTCAGAATAGCTTAAAAATGAATGTTTTGCACATGAACTACATCGATCCCAACAACTTAAAGTTTGAGGAAATCAAAATCTTTGGATTGCCCATTCAACCTACAATTCTTACTGTGTCTGAAAATGGTGCGGTGCAGAATTCTCCTCATAATATCAGCTATAATCCTTCAAATAAGGTAAATAATATTTGAATTCAGGGACAAAAGCTTCTGAAGAATTTTATAAACTTTCTTTCAGGTGCTTAATAGAATGGGTTCATGGATGTAATCATGTATAGTAAATCTATTTTGTTGCAGAATAAAGGCACTTAAAGCTACAATTGTGTTATGCTCAATAAAAATGTATAAAAAAATGCATGCCAGTTTTGCCCTCAGACACACACTTACAACTCTCAGTAGCCAGCAGAAGTTGTGCATGAACCCCAGATGGCTGGATTTGACTTAAAGAATAGAGTGTCATATTTGCACAAGGTAAACAGTATTTGACATTAACATCAATGCTCAAAGAGTCCTTTTAAAAACTAAAATGTGTGTGGCTCTGAAAGCTTCTCAGGCATCAGTGCCACAAGCACTCCTCATCAGGATGAGTTCTGAGTGGCAGCCATATGGCAGATGTATGTGCTGATTAAGCAGTCACTTAAAAACCCCATTGAGCTGCCATTCTTGACAAATCTTATGAAGGATCTTGAGAATCCTGCCACTGCTGTGTATCTGGTTTCTGCACCATCTTTTAACTATTACAGGTGATTGCGTTAAATTAAAATGATAGAAATAAGACAAATAGACTCAATATTGATTACAGTAATTGTGTCTAAGATTAGACACTTAAATCCATATTTAGGCACCTAACTAACAGTGGTCTGATTTTCATTCATTATAAACCTCAGTGGAAGCTGTCAGTACTCCGCCACTTTTATTTACTTGCTTAAGTATCAATTTAGGAGCTTGTTATAGAATTCAAGTCTGAAAATTTTAGTTTTCACGCATTTTAAAAAATATTAATAAACTAAGTATTATGGGGTAGATCCTCAGCAGGAGTATGTTGTCATACGTCAATAGAGCCATGACAATTTATACTCAGTGAGAATCTGCCCCTATATGGGTTGAAGACAACATTGGTTGAGGTCAGTTTGAATAATTGTTCTTTGTTTAATTTTTTACAGGTTACCCATGTAACTGGGCTTCGACTTGAACTAGGAAAATCATACTTACTGGAATGGGATCAAGAGTTAAATAACACTGAAAGATTTGATTGTCACCCTAGTCCCAATCCAACACAACAGACATGTGAAGCCTTGAACTGTATCTGGAAGGTGAGCAAAAATTATTTCTCCAACAGGGAACAGGAGTCAAAAATTTAAGAAACTTTTATCTTTTTCCTTATAGTTTACTGTTGTGAAAAAGATGGATCAAGGCAATTTCAGAATGGAATTAGTCTGACAATTTTCTCCTTTTACCAGACTTCTTTTAAACAAGGGGCCATATTGTCAGCTGCTGCGTGATAGCATAGCACTGTTGACTTCAATGGAACCAGGACAGTTTGGAACAGCTGAGGATCTGGCCAACATATATTAAAAATAGAAGATGATGTGGTATTCTTAAAAGACAGGGACAAATAATACTTATAATTATGCTTCCACTTACAGCTCTTCCCCTGCACATCAGCTCAGAGTGCCTTTTGCAGGTCAATCTGCCTTTGTCAGCATTCCATACTCTCAATAAAACAGGTTCTAATTAAAAATTAGCTCTACTGGAACATAAAATCTGAAGAAACCCTTGAACTTTAGGGAAGTTTTCATCCAGTTTTTAACTTAATGACTTGGATCTGTCTTTGTAAAATGGATCCAGACAGGAACAGCTGAAATGAAGTTCCTCAAACTTGGGTGACTTTTTTTTTTCTGGATCTAAATCTATGCTTTAAAACTTGGGTGCATCTCTAGCTCTGAAGTCTAAGATTCTGTGCTGGCCACTCCTGAGAACATAACAGCCATGAGGGCTGATGTGTTTACCTCCACTCACAGTACTACAAGTATCCAGTGTGTCACTATGTGAAATGCTTTGGGATGATGAACATTTGAAAAGGGCTGTCTGTCTCTGGGTAAAATGAAATTTTATTCCAGTTCTGAGCTGGGACTTTTTTTAAAAATAGAGAAACTTAATCTTATCAAATTGTGCATTGTGCCGTTGATTAAATCTCCACTGGGAATTGGGATGTGCCCAGCAAACTTATTTTCACTTGAGAACAACTAGACAGAGTTTGAAGCTAGGTGAAAGCTTACTGCATTAAGCTACATCAACAGATGCAACCGCAGACTGATTACTTTTGGATGTTCATTTTCAGTTAGAGCAGGAGCCTGGAAGTTATTTGCTGTCAGTTCTCAGACAAACAAGGCCTATAACCCTGGATGGGTATTTTAACCCTTATTCTAGAGAATAATAATAATACATTAATAATAAAAGCCTTCAGGAAGCAGCCACCGTGATATGCCTCTGAAGACCTAAAGAGGATGGTGGGACACCTGTCCTCTTGAAGATATCCAATAGAAAGGATAGAGATTCCAGCACCATGAACAGCAGCTGCCCAGGACTCCATATCTTTGTGGAATTAGGATGAAATTGAAAGGGCGAGGTGGAACCATCCCCTCTTTTTTTGAATGGATTTGGTCAATCTAAATTGTTCATACTACGTTGCCTGAACAGTATGAATGCATTTTTAATAGATGCAATATGCTATAGAGTTGAAAGGATTGATAGCTTCCTCTTTGCTAAACTCTACTAACATTAACCTTTTCAAGAAGCTTGACATGAAATAGTTGCATGTTAAAAATAGGAGTCTTGTGGAATTCTCTTTTAATGAGGTTTAAAATTCAGGCTTCCAAATACTGTTTACTGATCTACAGTATATTTGAATTTGCAGCCTGTCTCCACTGGTAATGTGCCCTCCTGTTACTACCCTTCTGACAATGGTTATTCTGTCAGTCAAATTACATACACCTCTTCAGGTTTATCGGTGAACCTCAACAGAAATAGTAATTATGCTAATCGTGCTGCGACTTCTACTACCCCTATCAATACACTTCGCTTGGATGTGACATATCATGACAACAATATGCTGCAATTTAAGGTAAAATCATTCTGAAATTATTGTGAACTGAGATTGTTCCATTGGTTACATTTTTTTTCTTATATAAATTATCTTTTTTTTTAAATCAGTTGTCTGCTTTTTGTACATTGGTTGACTACCCTGACTTTTCCACCTGATGAGGTAGAGTTCTTCATTTAGCTAAATAGCTGTTATTTGGGTTTAAGCCAAATCCTCTCTTCTCACAAGAGCTTATGTCCTAGTTCTTATAACTTAATCATATGTAATAGTGTATAAGCACCCGAACAACCAATCAGAATTTGGAGAATCTTGAGGAACTTTATCATTAGGATGTAAGTATTATGCATTAACAGTAAGTATTACTGATGATAACTTTTGTGCTAATGACACTTATAAAACTATATTCTAAAAATAACATTAATAAATTATTAAAGTGATCATATTGCATACATTGAATTCACCTATTAAGACAGACTATAGAATAAAGAGAACATAGACTTGGTATGTAAGCATAGCAAAAAACATAAAACGTTAACAAAAGACTTATAAAGGTGGCTTAAAAGTGTGAAAAAGTGAAAATTCTCTTTACTATGTATAAAAATAAATTCAGGGCCACATTAACCAACAGTAATCTCTTGAACAAAAGAAAAGATTCTTCAACCTTCACTGCTTCTTATATACCAGTCCATATATCTATTATTTTAATTATAATGATATAACTGAGAAAACTGATATTGAAAGAGAATGCCTCACCCAACACACTCACACTACAATTTTTTATCAGTTTTAGCTAAATGTTTGTTCAAGACTTGTAACTATATTGGTTGCATTTGAAAAAGTTTGTCAGAAATCTTCCTCTATTTAAGATTCTACCAGTCTGAGAGGTGTACCCTGTAATTAATATGGGGAATAGTGATTGAACTTGTAATATTTCTAAAAAGAGATTGAACTTTTAAGTGTCATCAATGTATAGATCTTTTGAATATTTTATATGCACTCAAGTGAACTGATTTCTTCTTCGTAGATTTATGATTACAACAATAAAAGATATGAGGTTCCAGTACCACTAAATATTCCTAGCAGTCCTACAAGTACATATGAGAATCGACTCTATGAAGTAGCAATTCAGAACAATCCATTCGGCATCCAGATTCGACGCAAAAGCACAGGGACAATTATGTAAGTGAATCCTTTTCTTTTTTTGCTATAGGTGACATTTTTTAATTTTAGGTTGCGCCAAACCATGTTCGCTTCCACTGTATTGTGCTAGGTGGATTACCTCTTGTTTTCTCCCCCCAGTGGCAGCAGCCAGATAATGACAGCCCCTCCTTTTGGGATATGCCTAACTATTGACCACTTGTCTCAGTTAATAGCCTAATAGACTGATTGTTAATGGACTGAACTTCTGTAGTTAATAGCATTGAGGAACATCTCTTTTCCTCACCAAATGGCCAAGAAGTTTCCCTTATCACCTCACATCATTGGCTATTGTAAGTTTTAGATCTCGTGGTAGAGTGACTCTAATGACAGTATTTTATTTCCCTCTGCAATCCCATGTTTCAATTGGATAGAATAATTAGCAGTTTGCTTTTGTCTTTGGCATGGGTAATTGTTGGTTATGACAAAAGATGTTCAGCAAATCTTATTGCTTGCCTGGTGATGTGATTTACTTTTCCCCTTAGCATCAAGGTTGTGATTGTAAGATATTTTTACTTGCGACTTTCATCTCTTGGTATGAGTTATGATTGATGGATTTTTGTTTGTTCTGTTTCTTTTTGTAAATGGACACCCATTTGCTTACTTTTTGTATATGCTAGGGGTTTTGTTTGTTTGGGCTTTTAAGCGACATGGTTTTTCAGTAGGTGTCCCCCCATTCCCTTTCCTCCAAGATTGAAACTTTCAGACCAAAGGGCAAATGGCCCTGACAGCAGTGGTTAAAATTGCCTCTTCTTCTTCCAATAAGTGCACTGTCTGCCTTTCTAGCTGTTTGTCTGCATGTTAATACCACTCAATAGAGTATTTTAACTTCTCCCAGGGAATTTAGTGTGGTCTCTCTGCATCTGCAGCAGTTGGGAAATGGGGAGATACCTGTCCAGAAGAAAGGCATCTACCTAAACATAGGCCAGAACTGATAGGGATGGGACTGTGGAAAGACCAGACTCCCATCTTTCCAAATGAGAAGGAAGTGGTGACTGATGCAGGTAGCCCTGGTCAGTAGGTGTGGTTGTTTTGTGGGCAAAGTCTTCAGAAGGAATGTAGAATTTGCCTGAATTTCCCAGATGTGAAAGGAAGTTGAAGTAGCCTTTTGAGACCATCTGAGCATTCCCACTTTTTACAACTGCAGGACTTCCTGCCCTACGGTTAGGAGTTATTACTTGACCTGTAAGAGGTGATCGGATGAGCTATTCCAATATCTAGCCAGTCAGTGTCATCATTTGAGTGTGTGCTCTTTCATCATATGTGCTAGGTGGAAGTACCAAAAATGTTGGCTTATACCTGAGTAAATTGCCTTCTTCTAAAGTACCACATCTTCTGGTGAAAAGTTGTTTTTTTGTTTTGTTTTGTTTTTTGTTTTGTTATATTTTGCTTTTTATGTTTGTATAATTTTACATGTTTTGTTGAAACCCTTTATTCTAGGGGGACTATTAGTATATCTGAGAGATTATCTTCAGGCACTTCCCCAGAAATTTGTTTGCACTTTGAACGCAATTGATTCTACTGCAAAATGTCAGGTTCATTCTTCCAATCAAATTCAGAAAAAAGAGAAATTAGACTTGCATCCTGAGGGATTTTTGCTAATATCCTCTATCCTTTGAGTCTGGATTGCTTAAATCTTTTGGATTACGGATGCTGATACAACTGTTCAAAGCTGATACACATTCAAATGGAGAGACCTTACACCTGAGACTGAGAGAGCGAGACAGACCTAGATGTGTAAGAACTGAGAAGAGAGGAGAGGAGACGTTTTCTATGCAGTGTTGCTTCTAGGGCTGTTTTCTGGAAGACGCACATAAGTGTGATAACTAAGGACTTAGTCTAATGCTGTATAAGTGTAACGGGGTACACTGGAACTCTATGGCAGGGGAGGGTAACCCTCTTGGTCCACTACCCCATTTAACAGTTTTCCCCCCCAGGGTCATACTTGGGGGATAGGGGGTTACCTTTGGTGGTCAAAGGGAAGAAAATGTCTCAGGAGGACACCAGGGATTGTGGAAAGCAACCCCAAACAGCTGCCTCTGTTCATGGTCTGAAGCTAGCGTTCCAAAATGAAGGAGTAGGTTTCTGATCCCCTCCTTAACACTGAAGAATGTCTGGGGGTTTGCTGCTTGAGACCGTAGTTCAGACTCTGGCAGGGTTCTGGGAAGAGGGTACAGTTCACATCAGATAGAGACTCTCTTTCTTGTTCCTAGCCATTGCATTATATTAAAGACAGAGGAAAATACATTAAAATACTATTTTCATGTAAAAAATTTCCATTGTTGCTACAAGGGTATAGTATGCTTAAAAAGGGACACAAAGAGGACCCTGGGAATATAGCCAAGTCAGCCTAACTTCAATGCCTGGAAAGATACTGGGACAAATTATTAAACAATCAGTTTGTAAGCACCTAGAGAATAATAAGTTTATAAGGAATTCTCATAAGGAAACTAGGGAAATGCAGTCTAGGTGAAATTATTATCAAGTGGGGTGCACAACCAGTTGAAAGACTGTGTTCAAAGAGTAGTTATAAATGGTTTGCTGTCAAACTGGGAGGCCATATCTAGTGGGGTCTCACAGGGGTCATTCCTGGGTCGGGTGCTATTCAATATTTCCATTAATGACTTTGATAATGGAGTGGAGAATGTGCTCATAAAATTTGCAGATGACACCAAGCTGGGAGGTGTTGCAAGCGCTTTGGAGAACAGGACTAGAATTCAAAACAACCTTGACAAAATGAAGAACTAGTCTGAAATCAACAAGACAAAATTCAGTAAAGACGAGTGCAAAGTACTTCATTTAGGAAGGACAAAATCAAATGCACAACTTCTAAATGGCTAGACAGTAGTACTGCAGAGAAAATCTGGGGTTATGGTGGGCCACAAGTTGAATGTGATTCAACAATGTGATGCAGTTGCGAAAATGGCTAATATCATTCTCAGTTTATTAACAGGAGTCTGGTATTTAAGACATGGAAGATAATTGTTCTGTTGTAGTTGGCACTGGTGAGGCCTCAGATGGAGTACTGTGTCCAGTTCTGGGCTCCACACTTTAAGAAAAATATGGACAAATTGGAAAGAGACCAGAGGAGAGCAACAAAAATGATAAAAGTTTTAGAAAATCTGATCTTTGAGAAAAAGTTTTAAAAAACTGGGCATCTTTAGTCTTGAGAGAAGATATGTTAAGGTCTGTTATAAAAGAAGACTGTAATCAATTGTTTTCCATGTCCACTGAAAGTAGGATAAGAAGTAATGGGCTTAATCTGCAGCAAGAGACTAGGTAAATAGTAGGAAAAACTCTCTAATTATAAGTACAGGCAAGCTCTGGAATAGGCTTCCAAAATGGGTTGTGGGATCCCCATCGTTAGAGGTTTTTAAGAAGAGGTTGCACAAACATTTGTTAGGGATGGTCTAGGTTTACTTCCTCAGTGCAGGTGGCTGGACATTATGAGTTCTCGAGGTCTCTTCCAGTCCTACGTTTCTATGATTCTATGATTTGTGAGTTGGAGGGGATGTGATCTACATGATTGTGAATGGAATCAAGGTGTTCATTGGATAACCTTCATGCCAAAATGTGGTCCACTTTATTAAAAAGTTTGAGAACTCCTATAATTTAGACAATGTGGAAGACCAGAAAGTACAAATTAGAGGAGGATGGGGAAGTGCTGGACTAGTTTGCATAGATCAGATAATAGGGTCAATTATTGTACACTTCTTAGTAAACAGGGTTTTTTGTTTCTTTGTTTTTTGGAGGGGATTAGAAATGTATATGGGAGTTTCTGAGCTAAAACCCCTGGAAATACTTTGATATAGTTTTAAGTTTGTAAGGGAATGCTTTATGAATTGAAGTGTCTATTCTGTTTATTTTATGATCAGCAAGTAATATGCTAAACTTAGCTTATTTAGGTGATCAGATACCATGATGAGAAATATATTTATAAGACAGTAGATAAATAGAAAGGTAGATAATATTTATGTTGCACCCATTGCTGTGGTTTCTAGAGTCAAAGTAGTTCTTTCACCTCATTCGTTTTTAAACTTTTTGCTTATCCCTAATGAAAGAGAATATTTGCATGTAAGAGGAAATCTTAAAGAAAAAGCAGTGCAAAGCACCAGGTACTTATTGGTGATAATTGAAGACTTCAGGAAAAACCTAAGGTCCCCCCTGTGAAAATTGCCATCATGGCTAATACGTTACACATTGACCAGACAGAATGTGTATGAATGCTAAGCTTTTCCTTACCAGAACATAATTTTAAACACAAAACCAAATTCATTGTGTTTTTTCTGTTACTTTGGAAGTTGTTAAAATTGCAGGTGCAGAAAAAATATTTAATGGATTTAATGCCACAATTAATTTGCAGATAGATCTCAGTAACATGACAGTAAACACATTTTGTGTGAGCTTTCCCTCTTCCCACAATGACACATTAGTAGGGATAAAGGAGAACAACGATGCGAGCACTTATATGACTTAAAATATATTTTACTTTCTCATTTATAAAAACCTATTTTGTAATACACTTTGTTCTTTTAAGGTACTTAAAATTGAATTGTACAGTGATTGCTTGGCCAACCAGAAAAAAAATTCATATCCACAGCTCGCTCTCCTGGAACTGCATAATTATTCAGAAGATCTATTATCAGATCATAATTAGATGAACAATAAAGAATGAATTGAATTGCACTTAAATTTGCAGTGGATGAGATTCAGAGGTAGATTTTCAACACTGGGCAAAAATCTGCTATAAACATAAATGACATCTCCTTGTTTACTAAATTACATGTGGCACCAGGGCTTGGACTGTAGAGGGGGCAGGCGGGGAAGGTGGTTATATTGTTTCAAGCACCTCCACCAAAATAAGCTCTGCCCATACATGTTGACAAAATGCGAGGACACTCACAATAAATTGTTCAAATGCCTCACTGAAATCGATGGCCTCTCAGAGCTGTTGTTTCAGGCTTTTTGCAAACTTTCGTACACATCTCTGCATCAGTTTCATTTGGGTCACATTTTTAATGTTTTCTTTGCAACTGTAACAGTAAGAAACATCCTTCTTTTTTTTTGTAAATGAAAGGCATGTTACTGGAGGACAAGATGGAAACTTCAGTACAGTGCTAGTGCAGTATCTGGGCATGTACTGGCTGTTTCTGAGCCCTGCACAGCACTGAAAACCTCTATTCCTAAATATTCTCTGCTGCTTCTTCATTCTTTCCTCTCTTTACTGATGGATAATGGGATAATTCTCATTCTTTTTCAGTTGGGATTCTCAGGTACCTGGTTTCACCTTTAGTGACATGTTCATTCAGATTTCTACCCGTCTGCCATCACAGTATATCTATGGATTTGGTGAAAATGAACACACTACTTTTCGGCGTGATATGAACTGGCACACCTGGGGAATGTTCTCCAAAGACCAGCCCCCTGGTGTAAGTAGAAACAGATTTTGTTTTTTCTCTAAGTAGTTACGCTTTCTTTGCTCTATATGCCTCTGGGTCTTTGTAGCTTGCTATTCACTTAAACTGAATCAAAGCAGACACTTTTTGAGAATTTAATATACAATCCGCTGAATTCTGCCTGGCGGTGGCAGGCTCATTTTGCCTATGGCTTGTAGGACAGATCCGCAGATGTGAATGAGCTACGCTTGGTACAGAAACTGAGGAGGGGGCAAAGGTGGCATTACACTATGTTTGCATTCCCCTGGCTTGATGGGGAAGGATAAAAAGTGTGACTACATATGCAGGCAGGCCCAGCATTGAGATCCCACATAGCCCTGACAGTCCTGATTTGCAGACTTCATATCTCAGTCCTAGGCCTTTGAATTGAAAGACCAGTATTAGTGCTCATCCAAAGGTCATTGAAGTCAACGTAAGAGTCCCATTGGACACTAGATCAGGCCCAGGAAGTATTGTAATTTGTGATGTGGAAAAATGTGTTTCAGGGAATAGGCTATGGACGTCTCTAATCTTTTTAGTTATGATCAAAGACACCGATTGGAACTCAAGTCTTGATGCAGACATGAACAGTGGCAAATGAATCATATGCAATAGTACATTGCTGCTTTTCATGCTTTTCAGCTAACTGTTTAGTTGCAAATGATAGTTTTAGAAAAGCTAAACAAGTGTGATGCCAATTTGCATATTATAAAATAGTCAAATTTCCAAACAACATAAAGGTTGCACCCACAGTAATGCTCACATACCAGTTCTGCATGTAAAATCTCATACCTGTGTGAGCAAACTAGTATCTTGTAACAGGTAAATCAGTGTTAATGGATACTTGTGTATGCATATGTTATTTTCTGCATGGTGATGTGAGGTTTGCAGCCCCTATAAAGTGAACAATGAAAGTGGTGGCATATTTCTCTTAGAGCTGTCCACATAACAGATATTTTGGTTCCTTTGCAGTTCTGAAAAATCAGAAAAAAAATTGTTTCAGGTGAAACTTAATATTTTTTTAAAATTTTCAGCAAGTCTAAAATTGTGGGTTTTTTTTTAATTTGGTCAAACTAAATGTTTTGTTAGACTTGAAACAAAACTTTTCAGTTTGATGAAGATTATTTTTTACATTTTTAAAAAATAAAATGAAAGAAAATTATGAAACAAAGTTGTTATAGACTGAAAAATCAAAAGGTTCTGTTTCAAAAATTTTGAAACACATATTTCAGTTTTTTTAAATTAAAACAATTCAGTGAAACTGACATGAATCTGTGAAACTTTTTGGTTTGCCAAATCTGCATTTTTGCCCACCAAAAAAAAAAACAGCCAAAAATTGTAATCTAGCTTCAATTGCTCTGTACCATTTCTTTCCTGTATATGCTGCTTCTCCACAACTCCAGTCACCACAATTATAGTCTCCTCATCATTACAATTTCAGCTCTAATGCCTTTCAAATAAGAGCGTCACCAATGTGGATACTGATTACAAAAAAACTGCTTGAAAACAGGAATGCTTTGTACTGGGAAAGGTGCTTCATGTTAGCAGGAATTTATCAATAGTTATTCAGGGATCTAAAGTAGTACAATTATTTTTTTCATACTCAAATGCTCTCAAACATATTGAGTTCAGAAGCTTCAAACTGAAAATAATCTTTCTGTAGGAAACTTAAATATTTACCTCCGTCTGTTTTAGAAGTGTGTGTGTGTGCGCGCGTAGGCAAAGGAAGAGATTCTCTGATAATTCTCTTGAAGTTATTTATCCAATCATTTATTATGATCACTAAAAGTAAATGGAAAATATGTGAATATTTAGGGTATTTCTATAGCAGAAAATTCTATTTTTATTTATTTTGCAGTACAAACTGAATTCTTATGGTGTCCATCCTTTTTACATGGGCTTAGAAAATGATGGAAATGCTCATGGAGTCCTCTTGCTTAACAGCAATGCAATGGGTAAAAAAAAAAGCACATTTTTTTTTTATTCCTGAAGTGTTTTCATATATTGTGTCCTTTTTCCTTAAGAGCAGATTATCTAAACATTCTCTTTCTGCTTTTACTTTCTGGATTTTCAGACGTCACATTCCAGCCAACTCCTGCTCTGACATATCGCACTATCGGAGGAATTCTGGACTTTTACATGGTGTTGGGCCCAACGCCAGAGCTTGTTGTTCAGGAATACACTGCAGTAGGATTGATATGATGTCACAATTAATTACATTTTTTAGTCTTAGATATCTTTTTTCATCATATTTCAATACTATATTTTCCCCTATTTTGTTGTTGTTAGCTGATTGGACGACCAGTCCTGCCACCGTACTGGGCTTTGGGATTCCAGTTATGCCGTTATGGATACAAAAATGACACAGAAGTCTCTGACCTGTATGAGGCAATGAAGGCAGCTCAGATACCTTATGTATGTTGTTCCAATTAAAGTGTATGCTGCTGTTTGAACTCTGATTTTTCAGACTGTCCCCTGATGAAAAGGAGAATAAAAACAACCACTGCAGAATAGAAACTACTGTATGCACTAAACTGTAATTAAACTTCTTTGTTTACTCTGAGTGAAATAACAATAGTGCTCTCTTTGCTTTTTATTAGCTGGACCTATTAGTGGAAGCTATTTTGTACTATTGTATTTCATATTTTAAAAATCTTATTGGCTTATATGTGGCATGGTTGCAATTAAGGAGCTGATGTAATTCAAATGTCTGTATATTCCTGGAATATGGACACACATTGCATCCACATTGGGATCAGTCCTACATTCCCTGTGCTCTTAAAAGTCTTACTGAGTCAGTGGGAGTAATGGAGGTGCAAGGAATGCAGGACTGGGTTCATGATGCAGACAAATTGGGGCACTGGCTAGATTTAGCCTTTTGAAGGCAGGATCGTCTTGGTCTGGGGAGTAGTGCAGCTGGAGTCTCTGTTAGGAATTTTTGTTAACTCCCTTGGGCTACACAGATTGAGACTTTGTTGATGCCATTGTGGAAATTATTCTGTGCCTCCCACACAGACATGGCTTGTAACATTTTTAAAAAATACTGTGAGACAAACAGCTTCGGCACATAACTTATACCCCAATGCCCTAGCATTTTCTCATATAATTATCATTTGCATTACAGTAACACCTGCAGGCCCCAGTCAGAAACGGGGCCCCTTGTGCCTAGGCACAATGGTATAAAGTTATAGAAACCAGTAGGAAGGATCAGGAGATGGAGGAGGAGGAGAGAAAATGCAAAATATATTCTGTTACATTTTTCCATCCTGAAGTATCATTGAAGGACCATGGTTGGTCACCCACCCAAGGGAATCTTCAAAAGGACCCACCATAATGATCCATCAAGCTAAAGGTGTTCCTTCACTTTATGATGCAGATCTATACATGACATGGAAGCATCTCATGATGTGCATAGCCATTTCCCTCACTATTTCATGGCATTGACACCCACCCACCCTCAATTAAAATGGGAAATCATTCTTCTCTAGTGTATAGCAATTTTTTTCTAGTGATAGCAAACTTCAGAATGAGTTAGCTGATAAAAGGTCTAATTTCATAGTGGTCTTGATTTTGGATATTCATTTGACATCCTTTGTTTTAAGATGCCGCAGCTTGCAATTTTACTTAGAGAAAAGCAGCAGCTCTCTTAATTTAACTGCAGTGTTATAAATACACACTTAGCAAAACGGATGATTGCTTTACATCCATTGTTTTTGTGCACTGCAGGATGTACAATACACGGATATTGATTACATGGAACGGCAATTAGACTTTACCCTCAGCCCAAACTTCACTGGACTACCAGCTCTGGTTGACAGAATGAAAAAGGAAGGAATGCGATTCATCATTATCCTGGTCAGTGTTTTTTCCCTTTTTTCCCTTGCCACAGATCAACAAGTTATATATTTCACATAATACTCTTGATGTGTATAAAACAGGGCTGTCCCGTGATTAAAATAATTAATCGAGATTAATTGCGGGATTAAAAAAATTAATTGTGATTAATCACACTGTTCAGCAATAATAGAATACCATTTATGTAAATATTTTTGGATGTTTTCTACAGTTTCAAATATATTGATTTCAATTACAACACCGAATACAAAGTGTACAGTACTCACTTTACATTTATTTCTGATTACAAGTATTTGCACTGAAAATAAACAAAATAGAAAGTATTTTTTAATTCACCTACTACAAGTGGGGAGGGATAGCTCAGTGGTTTGAGTATTGGCCTGCTAAACCCAGGGTTGTGAGTTTAATCCTTGAGGGTGCCATTTACAGATCTGGGGCAAAAAAATTAGTTGGGGATTGGTCCTCCTTTGAGCGGGGGGTTGGACTAGATAACCTCCTCAGGTCCATTCCAACCCTGATATTCTAAGTACTGTAGTGCAATCTCTTTATCATGAAAGTTGAACCTACAAATGTAGAATTATGTACAAAAAAAACTTGCAATCAAAAATAAAACAATGTAAAATTTTAGAGCCTACAAGTCCACTCAGTCCTACTTCTTGTTCAGCCAATCGCTCAGACAAACAAGTTTGTTCATATTTTCAGAAGATAATGCTGCCTGCTGCTTGTTTATAATGTCACCTGAAAGTAAGAACAAGTGGCACTGTTGTAAGTGGCCGGCGTTGCAAGATATTTACGTGCCAAATGTACTAAAGATTCATATGTCCCTTCATGCTTCAACCACCATTCCAGAAAACATGCATCCATGCTGATGACAGGTTCTTCTCGATAACGATCCAAAACAGTGCAGACCGATGCATGTTAATTTTCATCATCTGAGTCAGATGCCACCAGCAGAAGATTGATTTTCTTTTTTGGTGGGTTCTATAGTTTCTGCATCAGATTGTTGCTCTTTTAGGACTTCTGAAAGCATGCTCCATACCTCATCCCTCTCAGATTTTGGAAGGCACTTCAGATTCTTAAAGCTTGGGTTGGGTGCTGTAGCTATCTTTAGAAATTTCACATTGGTATCTTCTTTTGCATTTTGTCAAATTTGCAGTGAAAATGTTCTTAAAATGAACAACGTGTGCTGGGTCATCATCCAAAACTGCTATAACATGAAATATATATGGTAGAAGTTCAGTCACACATTTAATTAACACTTTTTTTTTTTTTTAACGAGCATCATCAGCATGGAAGCATATCCTCTGGAACAATGGCCGAAGCACAAAAAGGCATATGAATCTGTAGGGCATCTGGCATGTAAATATCTTGCAATGCTAGGTACAACAGTGCCATGCAACAGCCTGTTCTCACTTTCAGGTGACATTGTAATTAAGAAGTGAGCAGCATTATCTCCCGTAAATTTAAACAAACTTGTTTCTCTTAGTGTTTGGCTGCACAAGAAATAGGACTGAGTAGACTCGTAGGCTCTCAAGTTTTACATTGCTTTGTTTTTGAGTGCAGTTATATAACAAATAAACCTATTTGTAAGTTGCACTTTCATGATAAAGAGATTGCACTACAGTACTTTTATGAGGTGAATTGAAAAATACTATTTCTTTTGTTTTTTATAGTGCAAATATTTGTAATAAAAATAATATAAAGTGAGCACTGTATACTTGTATCCTGTGTTGTAATTGAAATTGATATATTTGAAAATGTAGAAAAACATCCAAAAATGTAGTACATTTCAATTGGCTTTCTATTGTTTAACAGTGCAAATAATCGTGATTCATTTTTTTAACCGTGATTAATTTTTTTGAGTTAATTGAATGAGTTAACTGTGATTAATCAACAGCCCTAGTATTAAATTGTTCTCCATACAAATGTAAAATTGTTTTATCTTTAATTTTAGGATCCAGCCATTTCAGGCAACGAAACCAATTATCTAGCCTACACAAGAGGTGTCCAGGAAGATGTTTTTATTAAATGGCCCAATAGCAGTGAAATTGTGTGGGGAAAGGTACTGTTTTTAGATTACTTGATAACACCAGAGATGTTATTTCCAAATATGAATCATATTAGCATGCTTAAGAGGTGATTTGATCATGGTTTACAAGTACCTACCTGGGGAAGAGATTTCTGATAGTAAGCAGCTTTTTAATCATCTAGAAAAAAGCATAAGATGATGCAGTAATTGGAAGCTGAAGCTAGACAAATTCAGATTAGAAGTGAGCTGCACATTTTCAACAGTGAGGATAATTAACTTGCCTTGGGACATGGTGGATTCTCACTTGAAGTCCTGAATTTAAGACTGGACATCTTTGTAAAAGATATGCTTAGCAGATAGAGAAGTTATGGTCTTGATTCAGAAATTTTTGTGTGAGATTCTTCTGCCTGTGTTATGTACGAAGTCAGACGAGATGATCATAATGGTCCATTTTGGCCTTAAAACTCTATTAATCTAACCTTGGAAGTAACAAACCAAAGAGAACAGTAAGCTATTCCATAAGTAGGAGAGAGATCTTATTTTCATTGGTTGCTAGAGTTTTCTTTTAATGAAAGTATTCCTCTTAAAACTTATATCTGATAGCAATTAAATAGGAATTCTCCAACAATAGCCATTTGTATGACTTGTGCATGTTCTCACCCCACAGTATACCTGCAAAAGTAAAGTCCTCTTGGGAAAATATCTACAAATATTAGCTAAGTTCAATGACTGGATTCTGCTGGTGGAAGCCAGTTGCAGGCATCCAGCCGCAGTAAGCCCACGTGTAGCAGAATTGCATTGGAACAAGCTGTCAGCACCTCCGAAGCAACTGGAGGGCCCAGAGTTGGCCAGTGTAACTTGAAAGTGGATAGGACCATCCAGTGGGAGGTTGGGGCCAGGACACCTGAGATGCATTGATTCAATCAGTAGAGTTGGGGCTGCTATTTAAAGTTGCCCTCCTGTTAGGGAGATCAGTGGCACTATTACTTGCCCTCTGACAGGGTTAATCATCATCTGGTGCAGCTGCACACGAGAGGAGTGCAAATGTCACACCCATGTATCTGTGACCCAAACTGTTCCCTCCAGCTCCGTGGATAGAGAGCACAGCAGCAGATCTCTGTGGCGGGAAACATGCAAGATGTAGGTAATCATGGGAGTCAGCATAGCAGCTGCTGAAGGGGCAGGCCGAGCATAGGAGGAAATGGCTGGGTGATGGACAGTCTTCTGTGGATATGTCCCATTCTATAGTCACGGCAATTTCTTTCCTATTTATAGCTGACTGCCACAATACCAACGTAGGCACTTTTTGCCTCCACACTGTGGAATTATCCTATTGACCAAAATTTTCCAGTGCCATTGGCTTATTGAGAAGCCCTTGATCCTGTCAGGGAACTGGAGGGGCAGAGTAGGAAAGCTGGGAAGCAGTATGGAACTATATTGTTTTCATGACAATGGCCATGACCTCTAGTGATTTCCCTGAGATCTGCATGGATCTGGAGGGATCTGTGGGCTTGGGTGTGTTTTGGGGAGTCTTTAGTTCTGAAAGGAGACAAAGAACTTTCCTATATCCTCTGAGATTTCCTTTGTAGGAGACACCACGGCACTCAGTATGCCTTGAATACTGTTTTTTCTATGTATTACCACAGTTGAGCCTATGCCATGCTCCATGCAGAGCCATTTATATATTATAGAGCCTAAGGGCTCCTTTTAAAATTCAGTTTAAAAGTAGTCTCTAATAAACAAAATGGAAGTAGCTGCATGTTGTAAGGAAGTCCAAATCTTCAGTGTTGGAAACAGAGAACAGAACACAATTCTTGTTAATTATATACAATATTATGTTTCAAGTTTGAGTTTGGCACAAATGAGGTTCATGTTTTTCTGATGAAAAATGGTGTATCATTTGCAGCAGAACAATGAAAAGGTGAATCTGGTTATCCATCAGCTTTAGGGATGATCTGCATGGAAAGGATCATGTGTGGTGGGACATGGTGGCCATGAAAGCAATTAGAGATGAAGGGAGGATCAGGAAATTTTGTAGAGAGAGTGATTAGGGTATTGCTTTTGAGAAACAGCTGCTTTGTTTTTTAGAATTCCATCATAGTGCCTAAAACATAGTGTGTGTCATAAATTTTGTACCAGCCTGTGTAATTTAGAATGATTGTTTTTTAAAATGTCCTTCCTCTTATTAGGTTTGGCCAGATTTTCCCAACGTAGTTGTTAATGAATCGCTAGACTGGGACACTCAAGTGAAGGTAAGTGTATTGCATTGCATTGCTACAATGAAATGTTTTGATTGCTTACTGACATCTATTGGCAAAAACAGAAGGGGTATCGAGTTCTTCAAAAAAAGTAGCAAAGCAGTTATCAAATGTAATCTATTTTAACAGGTGAGGTAGAGACATAGAAAATGGGTAGCCAAATCTACTATAGCATCTAAGAAAAAAAAGACAATCTGGAGCCTTTTACAAGCCCCGCAACAATTTTTCTTGTTCTAATGACAATCTTTGTCATGTATTGTAAAAGGGATTCATGTTGTGTCACTTTATTTCTTGTTTCTTTATACTTCATTGGAAAAAATAAGTCTTTGCCTAGCAAATCTTCATGCAGTTCATAAAATTCAGTGCCCTGATGTGATGTTTGTTTCATTTAAATATTTTATAAAGCTTATCCTACCCCAGGGATCGGCAACCTTTCAGAAGTGGTGTGCCGAGTCTTCATTTATTCACTCTAATTTAAGGTTTTGCGTGCCAGTAATACATTTTAACATTTTTAGAAGGTCTCTTTCTATAAGTCTATAATACATAACTAAACTATTGTTGTATGTAAAGTAAATAAGGTTTTTAAAATGTTTAAGAAGCTTCATTTAAAATTAAATTAAAATGTAGAGCCCCCCCCCCAGACCGGTGGCCAGGACCCGGGCAGTGGTGAGTGCCACTGAAAATCAGCTCACGTGCCGCCTTCAGCACACATCCATAGGTTGCCTACCCCTGTCCTACCCCATCATGTGCTTAAGGCTCAACTCTGTAACAACACCCTTAGTTGACTTCAGTAGGAGTTCAGGGCAAATAACTCCTTGCAGGTTTTGAAACCATGCAAAATTAAGATCTATACTCAGTTAAGTGTAAAATAGTGAACTAGTCAAAATATTAAAATTAATATGATAAACATATATAATTGAAAAGCTCAGACCAAGTATTTGCTATGAAATCTCCCATTTATATGGCTAGATTATAATCCTTTGTTGTCCTCACATTCATTGAGCACATCATCTTTTTCCCTATTCAAGAATAGTCTCACTGACGTTAAGTTTTGCCTCTCTAGGCAAATTATCTCTCTGGGCCCCAAGTAACTAGTATGATCAGACACAATCTGATAAAAAGTGTGTGTTATCTAGGGGTTAGAGCAGAGGGTAAGAACCTGATTTTCATTTACATTAAGTCTAGTTATGCCATTCTATTTTAGGGGGTTTATACTACTGCCCATCTCCATAATATCTGAGCCACTGGTGCTCATTTAGGCTCTGGCAACGTAAAGGGGCTTAAAGTGAGTGTACATTTCTGATCTAAGGCTAGAGCATTGTAAAGAGGTCTTTGTGTAAATGCAAATCAGACTCTAAGAGTCAGAACTGTTAGGTTAGTTTCCGGGCTCTGCACAGATTTGGAGTGTTGTTTGTCACAATTCACTCTGCCTTTCTGTGCCTCAGTTTACGCATTTAGAAATTCCAGAAGGGGTTAAAAATGGAATAATGATCCACATTTATTTTTAAAGAAAAACCTAAAATGCACATTGACATATAACCCTTCTTATTTTTTTATGTTCCTATTATAGCTCAAAAGTAACCAAACTAGGGAAATGCAGACTAGGTGAAATTATTATCAAGTGGGGTGCACAACCAGTTGAAAGACAGTGTTCAAAGAGTAGTTATAAATGGTTTGCTGTCAAACTGGGGAGCCATATCTAGTGGGGTCCCACAGGGATCAGTCCTGGGTCTGGTACGATTCAATATTTCCATTAATGACTTGGATAATGGAGTGGAGAATGTGCTCATAAAATTTGCAGATGACACCAAGCTGGGAGGGGTTGCAAGCACTTTGTGTTAAGAATTACAGAAAATGGCGTTATAGTTAGAACTGTACAAACCATTACCTAGGAAATCAGAAACCATGCAAAATTTGCATGGTTGGAAATCCAGTTATTCCATCTCAATAATCTGTATCTTTCTCTCTATGTTGTCTGTTACTTTTACAGCTATACAGAGCTTATGCAGCTTTCCCAGATTTCTTCCGCAACACCACAGTTCAGTGGTGGCAAAGAGAAATAAGAGAATACCACACTAACCCAAATCAACCAGAGAAAAGTGTGAAGTTTGATGGCTTGTGGATTGTAAGTGTATATATTTTTTTCTGTTTTATAGTTACGTTTTTTGTTTACCTTTGGTTTTAATAATTATAGGAAAATCCTGCTGAAGTAAAAAAGTATTTTAAATGACTGAAACTGTTTTTTAGCGTTTGTAGGAGTTGGTTCTAAGTCTTGAAGAATGTGGAGATGTGCCTGACACTCAAAGTTCAGAGCCAGTTCTGGATCAAAACTTCCTGAAGTTTGGCCTGTCCAGATTCAGCGTTTAGGGTTTGCGCATTATAGAGATAGGTGCCAAGCACAATGTTTATACTGCAAGTCTACACTCCCTCCAATTTGGTGGGACTCATGTCCATGGTTTTAGTTTGGACCCATTGAAAAATAACATGTTGTCTTGATATAGCTGTAGCAGATTAGCTCTATAACCTCAGTGGCAGAGCCCAAATTACCATGGAAACCTGCATGTTAATCCCACCTGCAAATTCAGTGGGTTCACTTACTTGCTGCTGTGTGTTAAGGACAGTGGGGTTGGAGAGACCTCCTCAGTTTGTGATGGATCTCACAAGCTCCATTACAATGTTCTCTCATGCCAGGGTCTGGAGTGGTTGTTGCATGCTGCATATTTTGCTCTGATATGCAGTAGAATGATCACCTCACACAATTATGAAGGTTACACTCTCCCTCAGCATAAGAAATTAAAAATATGAAAGTTTATCTGACTGACTTTTCCCATAATAACTTGTGATTCAAAGAATTCTGTGTTAAATCCAACCATGCTTAACTCCTTTTTACATCCCATTCCTCTCAGAAAGTAAGCATGGAGAAGTTGTTCAGTTGAATTTATTAGGAATATGTTACTGATGGTCAAAAATTAGCTGTTTTGTTAATACAACATTTTCTGCTGAAGAGCAGGTCCTAATTCTTTTATTATTGATATATTTTAATTTCATTACCTAAATAACATTATCTCGATCCTCCCTCCTCTTCCCCCCCCCCCATTTAAATATCACTTTTAGGATGATTTTTCTTGTAAATTCTTGTCCACAGCACAAGTCTCCCAAACAGTTTGCTACAACTGCCATCTCTGCTGGACAACTGCAGAACGATGCTAGATGGAGTGTTTTGTTTGTTTCTAAAATGGAATAGACATGCAATAGCTGTGGGAGATATCTAATGTTAATATATTGTTGTCTCAAAGAAGAGAAATACCTAGCCATCCAGTAAAATGTTTGGTATCTTTCAATAAAGCCACCCTTCTTGTATTATTTTAACCAGTGGACAACATAATGTACCAACCAAGGCCACACAAACTAGTACACATTTTGAAGCTCAGAGATGAATAACTTATCTATCTATGTACAAAATTAGCCTTTTCAGTTAATATATAAGAGTTTGTTTAAAAATTAGTCCAATACCTTCAATAATTACCATGGGCCACATCTCAAGGATCCCATCACAGAATTTATTATTTCCCTGGAGACTTTCTAGCTATACCTGTATCAATGCTTTCATTTCTAGGAAGCAGGATATTAAGGAAGTTTCCCAGCAGAGACTCAGTTTCTTTTTCAGCTGACCCTCTGAAAAAGAAACATTTAGGCTGTGATTTCTCAAAATACGTAAGAGGAAGGTAGTAATGGTGGTAATGGCCACCCAACTCCATTAGAGTCCTTTAAAAATCACAGCCTTAACTCGTAAGGGCTAGGTTCATCTTGGCTCTATACCAGTTTCTGCTGGCATAACCCTTCCACAAGATCCTGACAGTCTCACTGGGGAACATGCCACAAAGAAATGTGACTGTAATCTCTGCTCTGCCAGAGTCATGCAGAAGGGGGAACACATACCAAAAAGTATGCATTACTTGATAAGAAGAGAGATGTCTGTGTTTGGAGGATGCATTGATCCACTGTATCTGATCATCAATCTCTGCAGGCAGCACTCCTGTGTATTCCCAGTGATAAACTATTGCACCAGTTCTGGAAAGCACTTATTTGAATTTAAGCCCTTTCTCACAATAGCTGAGTGGTTAAGGCACTCACCTGAGATGTGGGAGACCCATGTTTATTTCATCTGTGTCTGATGGGGAACAGGGATTTGAACCCTCAGCTCCTATGTCTCAGAGGAGGAGCCCTAACCACTGGACTGTGGGTTAGGTTTGCTCAAGCTTTCCTGTTGAAACTGTTCCACAGTATATAAATAATGAAATAGGCATTGGGCCAGAGAAAGAGTCACTCTCACTTTATAGCCAGGCCTCTGGTTAGGTCATTGATCTGGAAGGTGGGAGACCCCAGTTCAAACCTCTGTTCCAGTGACTAAGAAGGAGCTTCCCAAAAGTGTCTGTGAGTTCAGAGGATCTGCCCTGGAGGAAACTATTCTGTCAGTATCTTCGTAGCTGGGTTTGTCAGTAGATCCATTGTAACCTTGCATTTTCAGGGGGTTATAAATTGATCATAAACAAACTGTTGCAAGCTAGAGCCTTGCATATTAGATCTCAGTCAGGTGCATTGTTTTTCCTTTCCATTTCTTTTTTTACAAATATAAATTTTGATCACTATCATGTCAAGAAAATGTAAATTGGCTGAAACGCTAATGTTAAAAAATGCAACTGTAAATGCTCTTGAAGGAGTTTTATTATGCATCACTTTGCAAAATAACATTTAATATGTTGCATCATTGAAACAAACAAAATTCATTTGAAAATGTTTATTTTTTCTTTACGTTTTTAGGACATGAATGAACCAGCAAGCTTTGTTCATGGATCAGTCGAAGGCTGTAGAAACACAGATCTAAACAATCCTCCCTATATGCCCGGTAAGTATAGTAACTATCTTGTACTTCCGTAGTGACTCTGGTTATTGTATCATTCACTTAGACTTCATCTGGACCCAAAATTGTCAAACTCCGATGCCTTATTTAGCAGCTAAATAAAAGGGGCTTGATTTTTTTCAGAGATTCTGTGCATACACAACTCCTGATTGCAGTGAGGAGCTGTGCTTGCTCAGGAATTCTGAAAATAAAACCACTTTTAGTTAGGTGCCTACATAACATGGGTTTAGAGGCCTAAATCTAGGGATGTTTGAAAAAATGGCTCCAAGTATTTTACCCAAATTAGCTGTAGATTACTTTGTTTCTTCACATGAACAATGCAGTTCAGTTTCAAGTATTTAGAAAATATTTTCCCTACCTCCTACCTTTAGCAATAGATTTGATTTAAACAATTCAGTTTAAAAATCACAGAGCCTGGCTTGGGGAGAAAACAGAATTCATAATCAAATAAAATTTTTCTTCATTCCACAGTTTAGAGACTTCAGGGCCATAGCTTTTACACTATTGGCTGAGTTTGTGCTAGAGCCATTATAAAATATGGGACTTTAGCAGAGAATACCTTAACAAGTAGTTATCCAGGAGGATATTTTCAAAGGCACAAAAAGGTAGTTAGGTGCCCAACTTCCTTTGAAAGTCCTTTGTGCTGTTGAAAATTTTCCTCCGAATGTTCTACTCATGTAGACTTCTCTCATGTGCTTACTTCTTCGTTCACTTCTTCCATACCCAGTTTCTCAATATTAATTTGTGTAGTTGACCCTAGCTTAATACTTACAGATATTTTTCCATTATTCAGGTTATATTGATGATGTGGAGAGATGCTTCTAAAGATCTGCAGCATCCTCTGAGTTAAGAGATCCTGTTCATACAGGCTGAGAACAGCATCTCCAGTGAGATTATTATAGTAATTTTGTAGTTCCAAATTAGTATACAGGATTATTGGGAACAGCCAGTATTCAAAATCTAAATTGTCAGAAAATTTAGAATGGTGTTCTTACGAAAAACAAAGCAAAACAAAACTAAACAAAAGCCCACTGCACACAGGCAGTTAAATATGGTAAACGATTTGGTATGATTTAACGATACAGATATTTAAACTTCCTTCTCATTAGATTTGGAATCACGGTCACTTGGATTGAGTCACAAAACCTTATGCATGGAAAGTGAGCAGATCCTGCCAGATGGAACCCCTGTTAGACACTATGATGTGCATAATCTCTATGGATGGTCACAAGTAAAACCTACCTATGAGTAAGTTGTTTTCTTTCTCTCTCCTCTTGAGAAGCTAGTCTCTTTGTTCTACAATAATTCAGGCACCTCTTTACTGACAGGAATACTTGGAAACAGTTAGCAACTGGAACATTTTAAAAATACAACAAAGTATAAACACCATCTCTGTAAAGTTTACAAACTTCTAATATTTTGTTAGCCACGTTTTCAAGGGCATATGCTCAGTCCTGTCTATATGTACTCAATAACTTTTGAAAGCGAGATCCAATCAATTCCAAAATTTCAAGGAACATTCTAGGCATCAGTGAGAAATACCTATCAATTCCGGGGAAATTGAAAAACCAAAAGAGGGAAAATGCAGGGCACATGGAGCCTCTTTCCTCTGTTTATCAGAGCCACAGCTTCAAGCACCTCTGCAAGGGTCTGTAGACCAAAGAACTGGTTGATGACACCCATTAATGCCTTCCAGCCCCTATCTCATCTCTGCCTATCCTCCCAGTAGAGATTAACTTGTTGACACCCTGAAAGAGTTCTCTCCCAGACAGAATGAAGACAAATAATTGTGTGAGGGGAAGGGGTTTTGTGGGGGGGGTGAAATGCAGGTATGTACACATGGTCTAGAGAGGGAGAATAGGGGGCCCTGGTGTCGTGTGGTGGGAAAATAGGGAGAAGGAGGGAATGGTGGGTTCATGCAAAGCCCATGCCATGTGACAGGCGATAATGGGAGAATAGGGGCACACAGCCTTGGACATGGGGGATTGAGCAAGCCTGGTATGGGGAGAAAGGGAGAATAGGGGCACATGCAGAGCTGCAGGCTCTGGAGGACTCTGGTGGAAAGGGGTAGTGAGGGAACACAGAGCCCCTGCCATAGAGGGAGGGAATGGGGGACTCAGAGCCCCTGGCATGAGGGAGGGAGCAGAGGGAGTTGCAGGGACTCCCTTCAATAGAGAGGGATGGGAAGAAGTACATAGGGCTTGTCTACACTACCGCGGTAGTTCGACGGCTGGCAATCGAACTTCCGGGTTCGATTTATCGCGTCTGGTGTGGACGCGATAATTCGAACCAGGAAGTGCTCGCCGTCGACTGCGGTACTCCACGTCAGCGAGAGGAGTACCGCGGAGTCGACGGGGGAGCCTGCCTGCCCTGTGTGGACCGCGTCTGAACCGCGGTAAATTCGAACTAAGGTATGTCGACTTCAGCTACGTTATTCACGTAGCTGAAGTTGCGTACCTTAGATCGAATTGGGGTGTTAGTGTAGACCAGGCCCTAGAGAGCTTGTGGGGAGACATGGAGTGAAGCAAGGAGCCCCTAACGTGTGCAATGAACTTGGTCTACAGAAGCTATGAAGCATGTGACTCTCTGTTTTCTTTTTACTTTGACTTGGGCAAAATGTGCTTCAAATTCAAAATGTGTCCAGCTATCTATATCGGTGACCCACCTTATCATATTTAATTGATACTCTGTTTTGTCTGCTCCTCTTTGTTCCTGACATGAAAGATGAATTGTTTCAAATATAAAAGGAGCATGACTGTTTGGTGGTGTTGAGTTTAGCAGTAACCTGGAGACTTCTATGGCTTTAGTTGTGTCACCAGCGTAATATTATGAGCTCAGTCTTCACAGCCACAGTGATGTTCTGACTTACTCTGGCTGGAAAGGGTTCCACTGTGTTTCAGCCCTGTCTTTAATATAGCCGTTGCCACACTGAAATACTCTCTTCCCACCCCAGCTCTGCCCTGACACATAACTTGCATGTTTTCTTTTGTGTCCGGGAGGGACTGGCCCACAGGAGGGGATGGCATAAAGCTACTATGGCAGCTTTGCCAGGAGAAACTTCAGTTGTGCAACGCAACCGTAAATTTTACCTAGCTGGTGCCTCTTTATAAGGGCATCCTCAGTGTGGCAACCTTGGCAAAGGGAAAGAGGGTGCCCATAAGCCTGGCTATCCCCAGCTGCTGTAACAGCCTTTTGGGGGCTGTTGGCAGCCAGTGTAAATTAGATCATTCCTGCTTTAATTTTAAAGTTGGGACCAGCATAGTGTTTGAAGGGGTGTAGGATCAGGGTATTGTAAATGTGAGTTAAAGCCACTTTTGCATTCCTTACTCCCACACTGGGCTGACTTTGGTATCCGCGGGAATATTAGCAGTTGAAGGTAGCTCTGTAAGGGAAGAGTGGGGAAATACCTAACAAATCACTGCTTGCATTCTGCATCCATTTTCAAGTCAACCCCATGCATGTACTGAGGATGAAGAATTCACATCCATATGACTGATTCTCTCACCACAAAAAGAAACAGTCTAATGTGTAATGAAGCTTGCTTTGTTTTGTATTTCTCTCTTCATAGTTTCCTTTATAGTTTTTCTCATATCTTTCTGTTTCACACATCACACTTCTGAAGTTTCTTGCTTGGCAGTATGCTTTTCATCTAACATGAGGTTTACACAAAGGGCAGACTGAAAGGATCCAGAAACAGCTTGTAAGAGCACAGTTAATTGGAGTCAGAAGCTGGAAAATGTAACACATTTTTTAATGCAAGTACCATACATGTCAAGGACAAATGGACTAGGTTTATGTATTTGTCTCATGACAGTGTTTGCCTAGTGCTAATAGTTGAGAAAAGAGAAAAAAGCTGTAGGCTTTCAAGAAGTTGGGATCTCTTTCCTCTGAGCAGAATTTCAAGTGACACTGTTGTTGCTGACTTGCACTGTGTATTGGAAGAAAATAGTGTTCAGCCAAAGCAGGGATTTAAATAGAAAACCAAAACAAACCTCTTTCAGTATCTTATGTTTCTATGATCACCTGTGCCTTTAAACAAAATCTAGTCCTTTACCCCATACTGTACTTTTCTATTGCTGGGTGTTACATCAATGGAAACAATCTTACAAGTGTGTGTATGTGTGTAGGTACTGCGTGAAAGCTGTTTACTGCTGGAAGACGTAGCTGAGAGATTAGGAACACGGTAAAGTAGCTTTGTATTTCAATATGCATAATGCATAACAGGAAGTTGAAAACAAAAGATCAGATATCATTCATAAAAATAGGTACGTACACAAGGTTTACAGCGTCTACGCTCTGGTCTATACTAGAAAAATTACCTGTATTCCCTACATCCAGATCACTCGAGTCAGTGACCAATAACTTTAGGTCTCTATTTTTTCTCCTGGCCATTTGACAGGTTGACTTCTTTCCTAGAGTTTTTTTTAAAAAGCATCCAGTCATACCCATTTTCTTGGACAAACCTCTCTATTGCCTTTGTGTTCTCTTTTTAATTCTGTCCAGTCCATGACAGACCTTCTCTGAAGTAACTGGAGGTTTTCCAGCAGAAACCAAGACCTCCTCAAAAATCTCTCTGAGAGATATGGATTTGCTATCTCCCTATCTTAGTCAGCCTCTCACAGCAAAGTTGATGACTCACTAGACCTCTCCGTAGTAAGGTGGGGATGGTGCTATTCTTTCTTTTCTCTGCAGTGACCATACCTGAGAGACCCTGTCTCCCTGAAAAAGTTTTCTCTCCTGTCAGGTGACCTCTGAAAGGTCATCAGGAAGAGGAAGAAGTACTTTCTCTACCTGAGGGAAAGGTGCAACCAGAGCACTGCCCCTGCTCTTAGCTATAGAAGGAACCAGCTGCACCCCTAGCTTCCTCCCTATCATCCACTCACTCCTGAAACTCCTCAGACTCTCCTTCCCTTCCACCAACTCCACAACCTCCTTACCTAGGTCTTGTGTCCTGATAGACACATCTCATCTGTAAAATGGGAACAACAGCACTACTTTACCTCACAGATATGTTGTGAGAATAAATACATTAAAGATTATGAGGCATTCAGCTACTACCATGATGAAGGTCATATGAGTACCTATATAGATGGATGGTACTCTGCCACCCACTCACAGAGGTCCATATATATCCTTCCCTGCAACAGAGGGGTGTTTTAATGGAAAAGGAGAATCAGTCCTCCATATTGCTAGGCTAGGCTACAGAGTCTTCAGGCATGGAATTATATGGTTACTTGAGAACCTCAGCATTCATTTAAAAACAAATAAGTTTATAGCACTTATGGTTGCAGAGAACATATGAAATCATTAAGACTAAAAAAAGGCAAAAGCTCAAATTTATTATTTTTTGTAGATATTGGGATTTTAAAATAATTATTACGTCTTTACAAAATATTTTTTTTAAGTGCAAGCTTTAGTCTAGCCTTGCAAGAACAGCTAAATGGAAGATGATAGCAAGATTTTCTGTCTGTTTGTTGTAGCTCTAACTACTCTCTCTCTCTCTCTCACGGCCAACACAGTTTGTCCAACCAGGGGTTGCGTGTCACTAGTAATACCTACAAGAATGCCCAGCTCTTGCCTAGCCAGCTTTGAGTAGAGAACAGTAAGGAGAAGGGGGTGACAAGATGGCTGCCATAGGGCCTTGTGTAATTCATAGTCAGTGGGTATGTCTACACTGCAACATTCCCTTCCCCAACCCCGTGGGAGTGAGTCTCAAAGCCTGGGTTCCAGCCCAAACAGGAATGTCTACACTTGCTATTTTCAGCCCCATAGTGTGAGCCCAAGTCAATTGACCCAGACTCTGAGATTCACTGCTGTGGGTTTTTTTCTGCAGTGTAGACATACCTGGTGTATGTGGTGATCTCCTCTGTGCATAATCTACAGAGGACATGGTCTGTTAGAACCTTCTGCTAGTGAGCTTGGCTCTTTATCTCAAGCTGTAGAGACTTCTGCTTTTTATTTCAGGAGATCCCTGATTCAGTCTCTGATATTGACCAAGAAGGCAGCTGTCATATTTGCTAAGAGGGAATTAAAGAGGTCAGGAGCTATAGGAGGAAATAGCTGGGGACTCAAAGGAGACAAACTGAGGAAGGGACAGTGGCAGAATGGGAGACTCTAGGTGGCAGGAGCCTGTGATCCTCTTGGAGAGGTTTGCAGATCACTCTTTTTCAATTTGTGTCAGTCCTTCCACACTTTGGTAAGTCGTATTCACTGAAATGTGAGACAGTGAGGCTGTTACGAGTGTATGTACTTTAGCGTGCCAGTATTTTACTAATAGCTGATATATATCAATATTGTCACTAGCACACGTGAAGATGGGAACTGAACTCATTTGGACTGACAAAAATGAGGCCTGATGGTAAAAGGTTTAAGAGCCACTGATGCATTCTACTTGTTGGACTCTTGATTGGTTTTATTCACTCATATTTTATTGCTCAGTTACTATGATGATTGCACCAGATAGATAATGCTGACTGTCCTTTTCTTTTGCTTGCACCAACCACTTAATCGAGATAGGGTGCCCATGAGTATGTCTTACCAAAGAGGATTTTGCTCTGATAATTGGAATCTGAAGCAGCAAAATTGTTTTGTGTCCTTCAGAATCTTTTTTTCAATTGCTGAATTTAATTCTTCAACAGAAACTCAGTGTCTTGGTTTGAGTCCAGCAGTTTCACAATCACCCTCTCCAAGCAGATGCAATTTTCAAGTCACATTTTAAAAAAGAGTTTACCCAAGTCTGATATTACAGAAGATTATTTTCTCACCTACCTGGCCAAAATTAGTTGTACACAGATTCTAATGACTTAATCCATATAATTTTTATGTTGTGCAACCTTAATCGCTGCCTGGCTTTAGCAGAGAAGATGGTCATGTTGCTATTTCTAATATAGTTTAATTTAGATGGCATCAAATGTTTTCTTGTCCCAACACATTCAGACACAACATGCTGCATTTTCAACTGATATATCTATTATGAGACAGCTACCCAAGGCCATCTTGGGACAGTGCTCTGCATTTAAACAAGATCAGTCAATCATAAAAGCGCACACTCTGCTGCTCATTTACAAGACAGAACTATCCTCAGCATTTTGATCAGCTGTTAAGAGCAGTAATTACCCAACAATAACCTAAGTAATTAAAGTAATTAAAATATGAAATACCTTTTGCTTCCAGGTATAGCTATGATGGACTGCTTTAATTATAGCACTGATATTGTTTTGATCTTATGGTATATATCAGGCTACGGTATGTGAATTTGTTATTTTAAATGCAGGGCACTGTATATGCATTCTTGAATTAACATCCTTAACAAAAAATAAGAAATAATATTAAACAGGGAAATTAGTGAACTTTTTATGTAAATGATATGCATAAGCCTTTCTCATTAACAATTTATTTTCTCAGTTCCAAGGCGAACTTTATTATATGTTAATTCCTTACTGAGTAATATTCTATCCTATTTTAGATAATGTCTGATCTAATGATAATATATCTAGGTTGTTTCATTTCCAATTCAATGAGCAAGCAAAGAACAGCATTTTTCTATGGGCCTTAATGACCTTAAAGCCCTTGGTAACTTTGATATTACCATAACGAAAGAAAATATCAAGGCCACTTGAATTTTTGACTGAGTGGATGTTATATTTGGTAGTATGCCAGTGCATCACTGTCAATCAAGGCACTCGCAGAATTGCTGACAGGACAGTAAGGAATTTCTGATTCTTTTACTGTCAGCCAAATCAAAGTAAAATTTGGAAATTGTCTGTAGACGATAACTTAACACTGATGGGAATATTATCATTGCTTCTGAGTATTAAGGATAAAATTAAATCTAGTGATTTCCCCCCCTGTTTTTAAAAGCTTCACCTGAACAGCAGAAATGACTAAGATAAATGATAGTTTATTCAAACACTTCTTATACTTGAAAATATGGTCAAAACCTCTATTTAAAAATCTTAAATGTTCCAAATTTATCTTCTATGCCAGCATTAAGATGGTGTAATATCATAATTAAAGAAGTTCCATAGTAGTACACATGGGAGCAATCAGAGTCAAGAAATAATGATGCAAAGTACAATTTTCTTATCAGGAGGTGCAATATAGCTTACGTATATGAACCTAATGAATGATGTTTTCTGGCCATCATTCTGGAATGGCTTCAAGTTAGACTATATTATACAGCATCTGCACAATCCAGGGGCAAAATTCTAACATTTTCTCAAAGAAAGAATGGGACAGGGGATTGGAGCTATTTCCTGAGCATTTTGCCAGCACAGATCAGACACAGACAGGAGGACTAGGGAGGAGAGGATGCTTATTGCTGTTTCAGAAATTGAGAACATTTCCTCCCACAGGACCATCTGCTTGACCCCACCAGGTGCACAGATGTATCAGGGCCCTGGCTATCCATGACCCCTTGATATTCTAGTTGTCTCTACTCTTTCCCTAATGCTAAGGAAATGCTAGCTGCAGCATTCTTTCCTGGTCTTGTGTGATACAAGATGGGAAGGTAAAGCAGAGATGATCTTGGTGCCTTTCATACTCCATATGGCAGCAAGAAACTTCAGGATAACAAAAGCATTTCAGCAAAATGATCCTCTAAAACATATAGGCAATCAGTAATTATTTACACTAGTGTACTGTTTGGCGGTACTTTTTCAATAGTACTTCCGTAAAATGTAAGAACAAAAGTACTAACAATCACAGCCCCCCTGTTTTAAAGATACTATCTTAAAAATAGGTTCTTTTTATTTGCCTTCTGGTTTTTAAACCTTTGTGGTACACTCGGGTCACATTTTTTTAAGATTTTCTCTGCAACCACAAGGGCTAAACATTTACTTTATTTTTTTAACAAAAGCAGAGATTCTCAAGTAAGCACTTGTTTGTCAGAATTGGGTCTTTAAGTAAAATATCAAATATTGTGAGACTGACAGTAAAATCACAAGAGTTGGCAACCTGGGTACAAATACTTATTGAATGGAGCAGCAATACTGAAGTTCATTTTATCAAAAGATAAGAAAGCTGGGGCTAGAAAATCATATTCTCTGGATACCTGAGTTGTGCATTTTTAGTCACTAAGCAATAATTCCTAATATGTTACTGGTTCATGGAAGAATCTGCCGGCACATTGAGGGATTAGAAAAATAAGAGCATTATGTATATATGTATATCACCTTTTTATTCTGAAAAACCCAATGCTCTACACCAATGAAATCCATTCACATTTGCTATGGAAAGGTGTAAGATTAATTGGTATACAGAACAGTGCACAAAACTTGGGGGGCAACAGAGACAAAGGGCTTACCCTGATGGAAGTGCCATTGGCTTATCAATGTCTGCGAAGAGCAGTCAAGATCTCTTTCTTTAAACTCACATCTAAAAGTCCTGCATAAACTGTAAATTGCATGGAACTCAGTTTCTCTCTCTCTCACATTCATATAAATGGCTGAGCTGGCCCTTCGAGAAAGTTTAGGTATTTCAAACCTGAGTCTTAGACCCCCTAAGTCATCACCCAAAAAGGCTCTAACTCTCGAAAAAAAACCTGAGGACAAGTGTGCCTGCCCTCCACTTCACCATTGCCTCTATCCAAACTGTAACTGTTCTATGGGTAAACAAGAGACCTTAATCTCCATTCAGCAGTACTCTCTAGGCAATGGCCTCCAAAATGGAGTTTCCATTTATGATTTTGTAGCGCTCAAATTGCAACTTTTGTTTTTTGTAGTTCATAGATTCTAAGGCCAGAAGGAACTGTTGTGATCATCTAGTCTGACCTACAGTATAGCACAGGAGATAGAGCTTCTCAAAAATAATTCCTGGAGCAGATGTTTTAGGGTGTCTACACTACCCGCCAGATCAGCGGGCAGCGATCGATCCAGCGGGGGTCGATTTATCGTGTCTAGTCTAGACGTGATAAATCAACCCCCAAGCTCTTTCCTGTCGACTCCTGTACTCCACTGCCGTGAGAGGCGCAGGCAGAGTCGACGGGGGAGCGGCAGCGGGTGACCCACCACAGGGAAGACACCGCGGTGAGTAGGTCTAAATATGTCGACTTCAGCTACGTTATTCACGTAGCTGAAGTTGCGTAACTTAGATCAACAGCCCCTCCCACCTCCCCCAGTGTAGACCAGGCCTTAGAAAAAACATCCAGTCTTGATTTAAATATTGTCAGTGATAGAGAGTCCACCACAACCCTTGATAAACTGTATCAATGGTTAATTACTCTCACCATTACAAATTTGCGCCTTATTTCCCATCTGAATTTGTTAAACTTCAACTTCTAGCCATTGGATCATGTTACACCTTTCTTTGCTAGATTGAATAGCCCATTATTACATATATGTTCCCCATTTAGGTACTTATAGATTATAGTGAAGTTACCCCTTCTCTTTGTTAAGCTAAATTGATTGAGTTCCTTGACTATCACTATAAGGCAAGTTTTCTAATCCTTTAATCTTTCTTGTGGCTCTTCTCTGAACCCTCTTATCACTATCTTTTTTGAACGGTGAACCCCAGATCTGGACACAGTATTCCAGGAGTGGTCACACCAGTGCCAAATACAGAGGTAAAACAGCCTCTTTACTCCTACTTGAGATTCCCTTGTTTATGCATCCCAGGATTGCATTTGTTCTTTTGGCCGCAGCCTCATATTGGGCGCTCGTGTTCAGCTGATTATCCACCACAGCCCCAAATCTTTTTCAGAGTTAATGCTTCCCAGGATACAGTTCCCCGTTGTTTAAGTATGTCCTACATTCTTTGTTCCTAGATGTATACATTTATATTTAGCTGTATTAAATATATGTGGTTTGCTTGCGCTCAGTCTACCAAGTAATCTAGATCACTCTGAATCAGCGATCTTTTCTCATCATTATTTACTACTTCCCTAATTTTTGTGTCCGCTGCAAACTTTTCCCAGGTCATTGATAAAAATGTTAAAATAGTGTAGAATCAAGAAATGATTCCTGCAGGACTTCACTGGAAATAGACTTGCTTGATGACGATTCCCAATCGACAGTTACATTTTGAGACCCATCAATTTGCCAGTTTTTAATCCATTTAATGTGTGCTATGTTAATTTTATATTTGTTCTAGTTTTTTAATCAAAATGTTATGCAGTACCAAGTTAAATGCCTTACAGAAGTCTAAGGGTATGTCTACACCCAGCCGCTAGTTCGGCGGCTGGCAATCGAAGTTCTGGGTTCGATTTATCGCGTCTTGTCTGGACGCGATAAGTCGAACCAGGAAGTGCTCGCCGTCGACTGCGGTACTCCAGCTAGACGAGAGGAGTACCGCGGAGTCGACGAGGGAGCCTGCCTGCCGCGTGTGGACCGAGGTAAGTTCGAACTAAGGTACTTCGAACTTCAGCTACGTTATTCACGTAGCTGAAGTTGCGTACCTTAGTTCGATTTGGGGGTTTAGTGTAGACCAAGCCTAAGACTATTATGTTAACACTGTTACTTTTATCAACCAAACTTGTAATCTCATCAAAAAAAGATATTACGTTGGTTTGACAGGATCTATTTTCAAAAAACCCATGTTGGTTTGCATTAATTACATTACCCTCATTTAGTTCTTCATTAATCAAGATCTGTATCAGCCACTACATTATCTTACCTGGGACTGATGTCATTACCCAAGTCATCATGTCTACCCTTCTTAAATATTAGCACAACATTCGCTTTCTTCCAGGCTTCTGGAACTTTCCCACTGCTCCAAGGCTTATTACAAATCAGCAATAATGGTCCAATGAAGTCCTCAGACATCTCTTTTTAAACTCTTGAATGCAAGTGATCTGGACCTGCTGATTTAAAACTACCTAATTTTAGTAGCTTCTGTTTAACGTCCTCTAGAGATACTAGTGGACTGGAAAGAGTGTTATCATCACCATACGATGACACTATATCATCTGTGTTTTCACCAAATATAGAACAGATATATTATTGGATATTTCTGCCTTTTCTGCATTACTATTGATAATTCTACCATGTCCATCTAGTAATGACCAATACCACTGTCGGTTATTTTTGTTCCTAATATATTTAAAATACTCCCTATTGTCCTTAGCTTTGATGGCTATAAATTTGTCCTTGTGTCCATTGGCGTTCCTTATCAGTTTTCTACAGTTTCTAACTTCTGATTTATATTCATTATTATCAGCTTCCCCTTTCTTCCATTTATTATGTATTTCTGTGTTTTAGTCTATTTTTTTTTTTACAACTGTTTTCACTTCACCTCCATTTTTTAAAACTAGCACAGCCTTATTCCTCAGGTGTGGGATTGTGGCTTTTTAAGCATCTAGTAAGGTGGTCTTAGTGATTCCCAATTATCATTTACATTTTTCTGATGAAATTCTTCCCCCCCAGCTGATTTGACTCACATTTTTTCCCCAGCTTTCTGAAAATGGCACATTAAAGCACCAAGTAGATATAGTAGTAGTCTGGACTTTATTCTGCTTGCACATGATAAATGTGATCAAGTCATGATCACTTGTACCTAAGCTACCATTAACTAGATCAGCCAAGGAGCAAATTCAGAAATCACAACATCCACATAGTTGCATAACCTCAACACGAACACCAGCTTTTTACATTACTTGACCTCCCTAACCTGTTTTGAGAATGTTTAGATAGTGTGTTAGGGTACGTCTATACTTACCTCCGGGTCCAGCGGTAAGCAATCTATCTTCTGGGATCGATCCCGGAAGTGCTTGCCGTCGACACCGGTACTCCTGCTCCGCGAGAGGAGTACGCGGAGTCGACGGGGGAGCCTGCCTGCCGCGTGTGAACCCGTGGTAAGTTCGAACTAAGATAGTTCGACTTCAGCTACGTGAATAACGTAGCTGAAGTTGCATATCTTAGTTCGAAGTGGGGGGTTAGTGTGGACCAGCCCTTTGTCTCTTGGCTGCCCTTTATTCCCTCCATGTTGATTTACTGCAATCCTCTATTAACTAGACTTTCAGGCAGACTTAATAAACAAAGTCTTTAAAAGTAAAATGTAGCAGCCAGTCATAGACTTTCAGATTAAATTAGATTTTTGTTACATCACATATAACTGATGTTCAGGTGTGTATCAGGGTCAATCTTGCAAGGTACTGAGGACTCTCAACCTAATCCAGCAAGGCAGTTAAGCACACACTTAACTTTACACGTTTGTAGTCCCATAAAGACACTTTTCTTGACATATACTTTCTTTATGTTTACAGCACTATGTGCAATTTCCAAGTCACTCTACAAATAGAGTAATACAAGCAGAGTATGAAAGTGTTTGATAATACATGACAAAGAAGTAGAAGATACTAGAAAACTTACTGTTTATCTTGGAAGAAATAATTACAATGCATTAGTCTAGTTTAATTACTATGGTAATTTAAGTGACTTGTGTGTTTTCACTGTAATTATAATGTCACTAAAGCTGTAAATCCTGCAGAAGAAAAAAAAATAAATAGTGCCTTATTGAAGCAGCTGTTCAGGCTATTATTGTGAAGATAGCATTAGAAAGCAATGTGATTTCATCAGTGTAGCTTTTAAACTAGTACTTTATTATTATTTTTGTATAATGATTCACAGTATGTGTTCACAATGTTGCATAGGATCATAGAAATTGTCCAAGGAGGTCAGACCCGTGACCCATCTACTCTGCTATCAGAACAGAGGCTAATATCTGAGACTTCAGAGGAATACTCAAAATGGACATTATGCAATAACCAACCCGTAGGGGAAATTTCTTCCTAACCTTGTCAGCTAGTAATTGGTTTGCCCTAATGCATCTGTGTTTAACACTGCAGCTGCTTGGACTCTGTGATATCTTGTGGCAATGGGCATAGGTTTTTAGTGCATTGAGAGGAAGGGGGCATGATTGGACAGGCTGCCTCTGCTGAGCAAGATGCAGGTACCCTCTTAACAGCCCAGGCTGGGCAGGGTCACCTCAGCCCACCTCTCCCAGCTGGAAAGGAGGCAGACAAGACTGGAAAAACTGCTTCCAGGGGCTAGCAGCCCTCCTTGCCCATCTGAATGAGGGGAGTTGTCTTTCAGTTTCCTTAATGAGTGATTTTGTCAAAAGCGTATTGAAAATCTAAATATTTTATATTTACCAATTCTCTTTTATCCATTTTAAACCCCATCCCTGCCCCCAAAGAATTTTAGTAGAGTAGATTGCAGTGGCACAAGACTTTCTTTTACAGAAGTTTAGCCCCTTTTCAGTCTGAGTGGGTATTTCAGGGCCCTGGGTATATTCCAGTTGGAAGTGAAAATTGATGGAGGCTGGTATTCTCTTTGATGCAATCTTGTTTATTTTAAAAGTATGTATGAAGTTCTGCTTCTCCGAACACAGGAGGAAAAGAGCAGTTTCTTAGCATACAGCCTCAAGACTCTTTAGCCAACAAACCCAAAAGCTATCACTAGCTTTTCCAGGGTCACATTGTGCTCACAGGCTACTTCTTGGCTTTCTTGCATTTTGCCTCTGTCTCTCTGTTCTTGTCTGTTGTCAGTTTCTGTGTTTTCTCTCACCCACCTCCACACCTCACCCAGTGGAGCCCCTGCCCGTGGTGCAAGTTTCTAAGGGTACGTCTACACTACCCACCGGATCGGCAGGTGGGGATTGATTTATCACGTCTAGTGTAGACACGATAAATCGATTTCCGATCCCTCTGCCATCGACTCCAGTACTCCACCGCGTCTAGAGGCGGAAGCGGAGTCGACGGGGCAGCGGCAGCAGTTGACCCCGCGTCGTGAGGACGCGAGGTAAGTTGACCTAAGATGCATCGACTTCAGCTACACTATTCTCGTAGCTGAAGTTGCGTATCTTAGGTCGATCCCCCCCCTCCCCCCCCAGTGTAGACCAGGCCTAAGTAGATGCTAATAGGCTTTGTTTTAGGTGTAACAGGTTAACTGTCTCTCACAGCTGTCTTAAATAAAGGGTCTGTGCACAGTGCACACATCAGTTTGAACAAGGTTTTAACTCAATCCATAACGAGGTTTCACCCAGCTCTTGTCCTGATGTCACATTTGTCTGTGTATGTTTTCAAAGTTGTCTTTAATTATTGTTTCCAGTTTGCCTAATACTAGGTCACTGATATGTATTTCTGCAGTGACCGTGCATCACCTCATGCATTCAATTTTACAGATATTCACAAGTTTTTCTTCCCTCCAATTCTCCTGAATTCTAGCTGGTTTTAGTGTGAAATTCTATATTCTAGCATCCTCTCTTTTGGCATTTACGTTTCTGACTATACCTCAGCTTTATTTGCACTTGATTTTCAGTTTTTAAATTTGTACAAGTACATCAGTCTGAACCATAGTATATTCCAGGGCAAAGGTGAATCCTTATAACTTCTGAAAACATTATTTTAATCTGGTGCTTATACTTATTAATAATACCAGTAACTACACGGTTTTAATTTAAATATCAAAATATAAGAAAATATTTTTATTTTCAAAGGAAACCTTATGTAAGGTTTTTTTACTAGAACCGTTTCTTCCACGTCTAATTTACTATTCTTTGTATTTTCATTGTTAGTGCTTTACAGAGCACCATTAATGAACGTGGAATTGTTGTCACCCGTTCAACGTATCCCTCTAGTGGAAAATGGGCTGGACACTGGCTTGGCGATAACACCGCAGCTTGGGATCAACTTTATAAATCTATAATTGGTATGTGGAAGCAATAGGATTTACAGTCAATTGATCCTATGCAGTAACTTCCTTCTGGACATGTTTGTCTTTTACTTGCTTTTACTAGGCTTAAATCAGAAGAAATTTAATTGTAGGCAATACAGACTGCTCAGTTTAGCAATCAGCATTCGTGTTTTAATTGCTTGTTTTTTAACCTTCTCTTCATGGCTGCTAAGCAACTCTTTAGAATTGTTGTGCTTACAAAATAGACATTGGGCTTGATCCTGGGGGTTGTTGAATGCTCTCAACTCCCACTGAAGTCAACTTCCCTTTCACCCACAAAATGCTTACCCATTACTTTTAGCTTTTCCCTGTTAGCCCTGGCCCTAGCGATTCTTTCTCTCTCTCCCCCTCCCCGCCCAGCTGCCTTTCTCTGCTCCTGCAGAGCCAGCTGCCAGCATATCCTGCAGGGGGAAGAAGAACAATATATTAGAGAAACTACAGAAATATATTTATTTTCATTCCTTTCTGCTAAATGAATGCTGCTGCAGGTGGCTATTAGAATATCAAAGAAAATAGCAATCAATAAAGTCACCTTACTTTTCTTGCAGGTATGATGGAATTCAGCCTTTTTGGAATATCCTATGTAAGTTAGTGTTGTTACTATACATTTAAAACATCATTACCTAAGTGCAATAATCTACAGCATTCAAATTTATTCTTTTTTAATCTTTCAGACTGGAGCAGACATTTGTGGCTTCTTCAATGATGCAGAGTATTACATGTGTGTCCGTTGGATGCAGCTGGGAGCATTTTACCCATTTTCCAGAAATCATAATACCATAGGCACAAAGGTGGGTCATAGATTATTTTTATTATTTACTATACATCAGTAATGTGCTTGGGCCCACATAAGATATGAAGAGCCCCAAACTTGAAGAGTTCACAATCTAAAGAAAACAGATACAAAGTAGAGAGGGCACACAGTGAAAAGAATGTTTGTTTTTAAATGATGTTGTCATTATTAACTCACTTATCAGAGGATAAAAAATTCTAGCTAATGTTAGTATTCCTAATGCCTGAGTTATGTAGGATGTCAGACTACACGATCACAGTAGTCCCTTTTGGCCTTGGAATCTTGATCACAGATTCCATGTTATTCTCCAATATGACCCCTTGTCCCACTTTTGGTTCCTGTCAAGTCCTGTGACCATTCATTACGCTGTTTTGGGTGTGGTTTGCATCAAGATTCAACTAGGAAAAATTAAGTCTATTTGAACACAAACCTTTTGGAAAATCATGTTTTGCAGACTGGTTCTGACCCAAAATATTTGTGACCTAGCTTTCAACTAATCTTGGAAGATTTTGTGCCTCAGTTAATTTAGTTCTCGTTTTCTCCCTCCCGGTGTTGACCCATCAAAACCTAGTGACTCAGGCAACCAGTACATTGGTATTTAATGTTAGCTACACTGAGACATTGCTGTGAGGATACAGAAAGACAGACTCTTAATTTACACATAGGGTGAGCAGATAGCAAGTGTGAAAAATTGGGACGGGGGTGGGGAGTAATAGGTGCCTATATAAAACAAAGCCCCAAATATTGGGCCTGCCCTATAAAATCAGGACATCTGGTCACCCTACTTTACACATGAAACTTGTTTCATTATGACTGATATAGAGTAATGTAAATGGCAATCTCATGTGTCAGCTGGGGCTACTGTGCTCATAGAGTGATTGAACCCCAGGGCTGCTATATGGTGTTTACACTGCCACCTTTCATGGGCCATTTGCCAAGAAAAGAGAGCTTTAAACTGTCCTGGGTCCCCTGGGTGGTGCCTGGGCAGTGCTGCACAGTGGATGTGTCCATCCTGGCTCCCTAGTCATGCTCTAATTTACTGCATCTGTGGGAGCCCTGTGTGCGTGGCATCACTGCCCCCTCCATGCAGGTTTTACACCATTAAAGGGCCTGCATCCTAATTTATGACAATGAAACCAGCATATTCTAGAACTGAAGCAAGCTCAGACATTTTTTTACTTACATGCCTTTTTAAAAAGAAATCTGCACCTACAATGCTCAAGTAAAGTTTTTGTTTTGTTTGTTTTTTTCCTCTCTAGAGTACACTTAATGCAGTAAGAATGACCTTCTTGTTCTCCTCCCCAATAGTTCACAATTAGAGGACAAATCAGAAAATGGAATAGTTTAATAAGATTGTAGAGAGTGTGTGCAAATTTATTCTACTTTGCATATTCTGCCTCCATCCGCTACTGTTATTAAAGAATAAAAAACAAAATAATTGTCTAACTGTAGACTGTATTAGCTAAGGAATGTATTGTTGAAAGCTGTAAAACAAGATAAGTGGGAAAACAAAAAATAGAAACAGTACTTATGTTCTAGTTAGAGCTTCAGGTCTAGCAGAGTCGAGCTATTTATATGGCATATATCTAATGGATTAAAGTCTCCTTTTTAAAAACAGTGTGCTTTATCTTGCAGCAGCACACCTTTCAATAGGCCTTTTTAAAGCCTTTAAAAATGCAGATTCAGGGTTATCATGTTGCTTCCATTCTTACCCAATTTGCCAAGGTATTGTTCAGTACATTTAATAAAGATTGAAAGTGCTCCCTGACATCACTCATTAGTGCTCTTTTTACTTTTTGAAAGTCCTGAGTGCTGCCCTGCAGGAAAGAAGGATAATAAATTATGTACAACACAATGTGTCATACATTCAGTGGAGTTTGTATTAAACTCCCCCCCACCCCTCCCATGCCCCCACTAGGTTTTTCAAGCCTTCCTTCTAAGCCCACAGTGACATCTACTGTTATTTAATACCACTTTGTCCTTAGGAGTGAAAAGCACTGCAGTTTAGGGAGAAAAAAGAGTTTACATTACATAGTCCCAGAAAGATTTTTCAGCTAGGAATAAAATATATGGAGATATACCTATCTCATAGAACTGGAAGGGACCCCGAAAGGTCATCGAGTCCAGCCCCCTGCCTTCACTAGCAGGACCAAGTACTGATTTTGCACCAGATCCCTAAGTGGCCCCCTCAAGGATTGAACTCACAACCCTGGGTTTAGCAGGCCAATGGAATTTAAAGTAAAAGTATAATATAAAAAAATAGGAAACATGCATATTAGTCCATATATAAATATTACCAATTATCTCAACTATTTTATTACTTCAAATAAAAAAAATGGTAGGCTTAAGTCAGGGAAATCTCTGCAAAAGGTAAGGCTGTTGAAAAATCATTTAATATTACTCTTTGGCAGAGAACTTTTCAACCAAATTTCAAGTTGGTGGCTAGTTAATAATAGTTAATTTACAGCTCCCTCCAAAAAGAGAGTTGTCAATGGAAATATTCACAGAATCAAAAATATAGCAATTCTCACAGGTTCTAAAACAATAAAATACTGCCAATATCATTGTAAGTGGCTGTGAAAAGATGCTTTTATTAATAATTGTGGTTTTGATGCAAAAGCTGGATATGAATCAATATAGATATAACCAGAGGTTATAATAATTGTAATTTAAATGTAATAAATTCCATAAAGAATCAGTTCCTCTCACTCCCTTGTGAAGGTCACTGCAATCACTTGCATCATCTAGGGCCAAACTTTCCAACTGGCAGCTGAAAAGTGTATGCCCCCCAAATGCATATACATGTGTAAAAAGGAACTTGCATGTGCAAATCAGGTAGTCAAGAATGCGTTATTTAGGATTTTCAGGAAATGCTAACGTACCTTGGAGGATCAGGTCCATAATGTGCGTCTAAAATTAAATAAATTAATAATTACAAACAAGGAAGAAAGGTGAAAAGGGGTATGAGAGAGATTCTGCAATTTGAGTAACAGTTTCTTTCCATTTTTAGAAGCAAGATCCTGTTTCCTTTGATGAACAATTTGAAAATATTTCCAGAGATGTACTCAATACAAGATACACACTGTTACCCTATCTCTACACTTTAATGTATGAAGCTCACGTTCATGGTAGCACTGTAGTGCGTCCTGTCCTCCATGAGTAAGTATGAAATGTTTCATCAGTTTGACAATAATTTGTTTTTTAACTTAAACTCATGAGTTTTCCTGAAATTAGCTCAAACTGTACTCTTCAGCTTTTTTTTTATAAGAATGTTTATTCTAGTATGTAGGGATATTTGGTTCCCAATTTTTTTTTCTAGAGGGCAACCTGGTGTCATGTAACCCCACATCTACAGGGGTAGCTTGAAGGTACTAAGTTCCCTCTCAGTTCCTATTGAAGGTGTCAGCAACTCATAGGATTGGGTCCATTTCTTGTTTTTACAACCCTCCCTGGACTCTAGTGTATCTCATTGACCGTTATGTATTCCTCTTCCTCAGGGCCGGCTCCAGGGTTTTGGCCGCCCCAAGCAGCCAAAACAAAAAAAACAAAACAAAACAAAAAAAAGCCGCGATCGCGATCTGCGGCGGCAATTGGGCGGGAGGTCCTTCACTCCCAGGCGGAGTGAGGGACCATCCGCCGAATTGCCGCCGAATACCTGGAACTGCCGCCCCTGTCCGGAACGGCCGCCCCAAGCACCTGCTTGAGAAGCTGGTGCCTGGAGCCGGCCCTGCTCTTCCTACTCCTTGTCATCTATAGTGATTTCCCTCTCTCTCTCTTCATACTATCTCACAACTAGGTGCTACTATAATTCTGCTACTGGCGGAGTCCTCGTCTACATATCTCCTACTACTTTTAATAGTTTTCCTGTTCCTTTCCTTCTCATGGACTCTGTCTTAATTCAAATCCTAGCTCCGTGAGGCAGGCAAGAACCCATTATTTGGCTCTATGCAAAACTCTAGATTTATGTCTCTGTGTAATATGTGTCCCAGTTTTAGGGGTCAGTCTTTACTGAGTAGATGGGAGTTCTGTCTGCGTTAGAGGGTGAACACATGTAGTCCAAAATGTCTCAAAATGGTTAGTGATTTTGGATACCTCCGTTTTGTATTTTTCTTGTTGCATTTGTTCTGAAAACACAATAGAGAAAAATTAAAAACAAAATAAAGATCACATTTTATATTGTAAATTATCAATGGTTTATAAAGGGTTAATAGATGTTATAATATGATACAGATATGAGTTCTATATCTTGTCATTTGTTATATGCACATCAATAGAAGGTGTTAATGATGATTATAAACAACCTATTGACCTGTTGGACTCCGTATATGTCTATAACAATTGATTTACCATTTATTAATCATTCTTTAACCCTTTATTAACCATAATCCGTATGAATTGTGTGATCAAAAAACCTTTACATTGAAGTAAATGGTGATTGACTTAACTATTCAGCTCCAGGATTTCCTTCCTGAGGCACTGTATCTTCTGGATATTGCACTGGGGATGGTGCTGCTCTGCTCTAAAAGGTGCAATCCAGCTCAAAATACCGCAAAATATTTTTTCTGGATTCATAAACTTAGCAATTATGGACAGAGAGACATGAATTATGTAATTATTGCAGTGTAATTATGTTTAAACTATAGGACTTCCCTTGAGTTTTCAGATGTGAGTACATTTTGATTTTTGGAGGGTGGGGGAAAAATAAGGAGATTGATCATTTTGTAGCTTTCAGCCTTAACTGACAGTAATATACTCTCTCCTTAATATTGGATTTTCAGCATCTATCAGAATAGATTAGTGAAGTTATCCATTCTCTTGCTTCAGCATTAATTTCTGTCAAACACTTTATTATAGTTCTGTGGAATAATCACAATGAGAAAATTGAGTCACTGTTTCTCCTGTTACCAACCTTCCAATCCCAGCATTAAAAAATATATATTATAGGAATAATTTCCAAGTTTAGAACTAGATTTAGCTGGATTGCTTCAGCATTTGTAGATACTTGGTTCTTACTGTTTCTTTGACCTCAAGATAAATGAATGTTTTCATTGGTGTCCTTTAGAGATGGTAAACTAGACTGAATACAATAAGAACTGACCTAAATCTTATTGTCAAAATCAAACTGCATCCTGACTTTGTAAAGGTTTAAAAATATTAGGGCTAGACTAACTCACTTGAGTAACTCGGGGCAATTTATGTAAGCAGCTATCCAACAATGTGAGGAAGAGATTCTCAGTCTGGCCCTTAGATAATATTACTGTTATTGTGTTAATGAATAAGGACCTAAAAATGAAAGTGACTAGAAACAGACCTTTTTAGTTTCATGATCTAAACTACAACATATATGAATAGTGATACCTTACACTTCTATAATGTCTTTCATCTGAGAATCTCTGTAAGCCCTTGGCATACTTGAATTGATTACATGAATGAGGAAAAGTAAATTAGATGTTTAAAATTGGTCCAGTTTTAATAATCTGAGTTATTAAAAGAAGAAACATAAATAAGGTTGGGATGTGTGTGTGGTGGGGAAAGATGAAATTTTTAATCACCCAGTGTGCTTTAAGAAGGAAACTCTTTTGAAAAGATTGATATCATATATGTGGTAATGATTTTACTGCTTTAAGGTTTGTGGAAGACAAAGAAACATGGGATGTATACAAACAATTTCTGTGGGGACCTGCACTGCTCATTAGCCCTGTACTGGAGGTAAGAATTTAGATATTTAATTATATATGAGAGTACTTTTAGATATACTTTTTTTTTTTTTTTGCTTTAAAGAAGATAACATGTATGTGTTTCAATTCCAGAATGCTACATCCGTGTTGGCTTATATACCCAATGCACGCTGGTATGATTATTACACAGTAAGTAACATAAATGTTTTCTATTGACCATCTAACTGATAGTAAAAACTATTAGCAGAATAATCTGCCAAAGGTGGTGGTGGAATTCCTCACTTTATGTGTTTAAATACAACTTTACACTATACTTTGTTCATATTTTTCATGCAAACTACATCCCCAAGTGTTTTTTATAGACTTAAGTAATACAAGAAGGTGATAGAATTAAATGGAAGAAAAACCTCTAGCCAATGACAAAGAGAGGTGTACGAAGGCTGTGAAAGTTGGCAAGAGATATAGACCTTAACAGCAGCAGCAGAATTATAGTAGCACATAGTTGTGAGATGGTGTGGAATGATAGAGGGGAGGCCACTGATAGTTGAAGAGGAGCAGGAAGAGGAATAGATATTGACAAGGTGGTTGAGATAGGATATGGAGGCTTTTAAAACCAAGGTTTTGTTGGGAAATGACATCATTTTGGAAATGAAGCTCTAGACCTTGGATCCAATCCAGTGAGCCACTGAGCATCAATAGGAATTGAGGGTACTTATCACCGCCAAACTGCCCCTGAAGATGTCAAGATAGGGGTGGGAATTGCAAGCCACCAGGTTCCCCCATAGAGAGATAAAGGCACTTGTGTGCAGAGTTAGGAAGGCTCTGGTCTGACCTGAATTTTCTCTAAGATTCTTCCAAACTATTCACCCGGGTTTGCAAACCCGGCCAATAAGTTCACACTAATATGATGTGTTAGCTTAGTGTAACTTTAACTTTGTTACAAAATTTTCACCCAACACCTACTTATTAGTGAGCTAAAAGGTCAGGTGTTTGAAAGTCACAAACGTTATATTCTCAAACATCTTTAGCCCCAAAACACTTCTGTTGATTTTTAATCCCTGAAATATTCTACCTGAGGTCTTTGGCAAGAGAGCAGAAGTGGGGCAGCTTTAGCTGCATCTGCCTTCTGCAGAGGCAGGGGAAAGCCTGGGAAGAAAGAAGCTGGAGAGAGAAGTAGGCAGCAAAAAAGGCACCAAAATTATAATTACATTGTGGTTTAGCTCCTTGATCTGTGCCCCACTTTGTTGCACCCGAAGTCCACAATTTTCAAAATTTTATTCCATATTTTGAAGAACATGAAAACGACAGCCCTATTTATACATTTAAATCAATATTTCTGTGGCAAAAAGTAATTAACATATTTAGGATCTCTTTCCTTGTTTATTTACATTAGTATCAATTAGAAGTAACTCTGTTGAAATCAATTATTTTTATTTATAGGAGGAACAGATTGCATTCAGGGGACAGTTCCACAACCTATCAGCTCCTCTTGAACATATCAACCTTCATATCCGTGGAGGTTACATCATCCCATGGCAGGACCCTGCTAAAAATACCTTTTACAGGTACTATGAAATTAACTGGAAAAGTTAAAACTGGTTTCTTTTATTTTTAATGGAAGCTCTTTGAAAGCTGCTTAGTGGTTTGGAATATTAAAGACCCAGTTAAAATGGCCTAGAGGACAGATTGCAGGTGAGGTATGAGATGAATTCGATTGATCGTATGGTTGATGAAAATGAGAGAAACAGAGGGAGAGAGAGAGCCAATCTAGTCCAAGGATGTTCCTATATAGCTTAAATAGTTACGACTCTGAGGAAACAGACAAATAGTAATGTGTTTGCTGACAATTTTTTTTTTTTTTTTGTAGCCGACAAAACTCAATGGGACTTACAGTTGCTTTAGATGATAATGGGTTCGCTCACGGTCAGCTTTACTGGGATGATGGGAACAGCATTGGTAAGTTTTAATAGTAAATTGAAGTGAGAAGATTTACTTACATCAAGAGTAAAGTTTCCTAAATTGCATAATTTTTTTCTCCTTCTTGGTGCTGCTGATTTCTACAGTTTTTAGTTTTGAATGTATAAAATGTCATTTTAATAAAGTATTTGATATGCAAACACTTGTAGATACATGTATTTCAGCATATACAACAAAGTTGCAAACACTTACACGTGTGCATAGTACTGTTGTATTCAATGGGACTGTACATGTGAATATATGTACCTATGCATGTGTTTGCAGGATCTTAGTCATAAATAAATTCTAAGAGCCTGATAATGCTGTCCTATTTACCATGTATGTGTGAATAGCTGAACCTACTCAGAGCCCCCACTGAAGTCAGGGAACTCCATATGAGCACAGGGTCCCTCCCATATGTATGCTATAAATTTCAGGATCAGGGCCCAGAGCTGGAAAGCTCTAAAGAACAGTGCTTGAAAAACAAAAAGTCAAGTTAAACCCATAGTACAGTACAATAATATTGATTTGTCTCACTGAAGTTCTATAACATTATTGCTTTCAGAATTCAGATTTTTCACACCTTAACTTATGTCATTAGACTTAGTCTAGTATGTGTAATAAGAGAGATCATGCTTTATCCTCAGAATTTTGCAAAATCTATGGTAAATATAACCATGTGAGTTAAGAATGAAGTGAGAAGTCTGAATTGATTTTTCTAGCATTAGTAAATTTAAAAATATATCCATCATCATAGCGTATCACACACTATCCACGATAAGTCTTCTCTGAGCTTTCAATAGCTCCTTTGGCATCCTTAACAATCTCAGTAGAAGTGCACGGGGTGCTGTCAGCATGCTGTGAGGTGTACTGAAGTATGCCAAGCTTTGAGTGACTTGGGTTTGGAACTATTTACTATGTTCATAGAGTTTAATCATAGCTTAATTAAATTAAACTAGCTTGCAAGGCAAGGTGCACTTCAACCATGTATCAGTGATCTATTTTTCAGAAATCAGGAAACTGCGCTGGCTCTGGTTATCAGCATTACCGCGTGGTAGTGTAGATCCCCAATCTGAGGCTTATAAAGAAAATAGACACCGATGTTTTCAAAAGAGACATTCCTATCCATCACAGTAATGTGTAAATGGATAGTGAATAAAGTAGGAGGCGGGCAATTGCTGGCGTGCCTTGTGGGAGGCTCACAAACCCTTAAATCTCTGTTTGAAGGGTTAGGAGCAATCCTCCCCTGACATTTGGGAGATGACTGAGAAACAGGAGCCTATGTACTGATTCTCAGAGAGTTGTTAGCTTTACCTTTGATTTGAGGTCTCCATCTCCACAGCGTGAGACTTACCAAAGAGAACATTAAAGCTGATATGCAATAGTCTTTTACAAAATACAGGGAGAAATAAAAAGCTCAGACTGAAGTCCAGTCAAATATGAATTCCCTGACCCTGTATGTACTAAACTTCTTTCCCTCTGTCAAATGGGGTGGATAGAAATTTGGAGCGTTCAATACATAACTTCGCCCCACTCAAACATGGAATAAATAGTCTTCCCCGCAACTTTTTATTCTTCTTATTGCTGGCCCTCAAATGGATTCTTCCTTTCAGTGCCCATCCTTTAGACAGACCCTTCCCCTGGCCCCTGATAGCCTTATCCCCAGCACTTGCTTTGTTTCTCATTGAGTCACAGCTTTGTGTGAACCCCTCCAATCACCAGGCCTAGATCCAAAGAGTCCAAGAATCCTCTTCAGGCCTTAATCCAGGAAAGTACCAGAAGCATGTACGTCACTTTAACTACATGAGTAGTCCCATTGAAGTCAGTGGAACTACCCAGGTACTTAATCCAGCCTCAGTCTGCCCTCGCCTTTACGGCTAATAATTAAGGGTAAGATTTTGTCACAGACATTTTTTAGTAAAAGTTACGGACAGGTCACGGGCAAAACAGAAACATTCACAGAAGCTGGGACCTGTCCCTAACTTTTACTAAAATATCCCTGAAAAAATGGGGATCTGCAGATCCTCACAGTACTTCAAGTGGAACAGCTACAGGGACTAGGAGCTGCCTGTAGCCGCTGGGGACTGCGGGATAGGGGGCTGGGAGCTCGGGGTTCCCCGCCACCCACGGTGGTCAGGCGCTTGGGTTGCTCTGCAGCAGCCCAGACCTACCCGCCACCCTGTGCAGCCACAGCAGCCGGGAGCTTGGGGGTTCTCCGCTGCCACCCGCCAGGAGCTGGGGCGGGGATTCCCCACTGCCCTAGCAGCAGGGAGCTCGGGGGTTCCCCTGACACCCGTGGCGGCAGGGAGGGGGCTGCCAGAGGTGGCAGGGGTATCCCACAGCTTCCTGCCCCAGCGGGTGACTTTCACGACCTCCGCGACTAAATCACAGTCTTACTAATAATGATGTACCCATATGTAACCTGGGACAGGCTAAAACAAACAAATTGAATTTCATTTGACACAGCTGATATTTAAAAATAGTCAGACCAGGTTTTTTCAACGTTTGTACCACTTTTTTTGTTGTTGATAAGATTTTGAATGCTGACTTTACAAACAGAAAACTTTTAGAGCTTTTTCTCTCACTTATACAACATATGTTTCTATTGAGGGTTCTAAGTGTGTTTATTATGGAAACAGTGGCATGTTTTAAACAATAACACAAGAATTGTATTTAGAATAATTTTTTTAAATGGTCATGAATATTCACCAAAATAAAATTATAGTGGGATACATTTTAATCTACTGCTTTCTCGTTACAGATGCATATGAACAGGGTGCTTATCTGTTAGAAACATTTAATGCAAGTCAGGTGGGTATCAGGTGACATCTGGTTCTTCTGTTATGTTTAGGGGTTATTAACACTTCCTTATTGATTTTCTCCACACTGTTCATGATTTTGTAGACCTCTGTCATATTCCCCTCCTTCCCCACCACCACACACCTTTAGTCATCTCTTTTTCAAGTTGAACAGCCTCGATCTTTTGAATCTCTCCTCTTATGCAAGCTGTTCCACACCCTTAATCATTTTGTTGCCCATCTCTGTACCTTTTCCAATTCTAATACATCTTTTTTGAGACTGGGCAACCAGATCACCATGCAGTGTTCAAGGTGTGGGTGTTCTATGGATTTTGGTATGATATTTACTGTTTCATTATCTATCCGTTTCCTAATTGTTCCTAACATTAGGATTGGTGTTCATAAGTTAGTGTTCAGCAAACTCAAATGTAAACATGATGTAATTTCCTTAACTCTGGGTGTTATAACAGAGATCTTTATATCTTCTACCTCAGTGGGTCTCAAACTAGGGCCGCCGCTTGTTCAGGGAAAGCTCCTGGCAGGCCGAGCCAGTTGTTTACCTGCCACACCTGCAGGTTCGGCTGATCGCAGCTCCCACTGGCTGCGGTTCGCTGCTCCAGGCCAATAGGGGCTGCAGAAAGGGCGGCCAGCACGTCCCTCGGCCCGCGCCTCTTCCTGCAGCCCCCATTGGCCTGGAGCAGCGAACCGTGGACAGTGGGAGCCGCGATCAGCCAAACCTGCAGACGCGGCAGGTAAACAAACCGGCCAGGCCTGCCAGGGGCTTTCCCTGCATAAGCGGCGGCCCTAGTTTGAGAACCACTGTTCTACTTTATATTTAATGGTGGGCTCAAACCAGAACTGCAGATGTGATTACACTCAGACTTTCAAAGAGAAAGATTGGTTTACAATCCAAACCCAGATCATGGGTCCTAATTTCATGGCTGGTCTCACTCTACAGTGAGCTATATCAAAATCCCAGTTCTGAACACTTGTAGTTTCCGGGGGTGGTTGTGTAGAAATGGGAGTGAGATAAGCTGTTGTATTGAGATTGTCTGTAATTGCATTTAACATGCTATATTTTATTTGAATAAATTGTAATAAATACATATTTAAGAAGTACACCTCTACCCTGATATAACGCGACCTGATATAACACAAATTTGGATATAACGCGGTAAAGCAGTGCTCCGGGGGGGCAAGGCTGCACACTCCGGCGGATCAAAGCAAGTTCGATATAACGCGGTTTCACCTATACCGCGGTAAGATTTTTTGGCTCCTGAGGACAGTGTTATATCGAGGTAGAGGTGTATTGTGAAGATATTTTAAATACTCTGTTTGATAGTGAAACTATATTTCATAAAATGTATTTGTAAAACTTAAACATTTACATATGCAGAAATCAAAGTAACACGGGGCTAATAGTATCATTTTGTCAGCTGCACTTTCGCTGTCATTTTACCAATCTATTTAAATGAGTACATTATAGCTCGTCATCTCATGCATATTTTTAAAAGCAACATGCCATTAAACACACACATATCTATAAATTCCCTGTGGTATAGAGAAAAGCAACATGTATTATAAAGGAACTCATCCAACTTGAAATATAGTCACATTTAAAAAAAAAAAGTTCTAGGTGGTTTCAGGTGCCCCTATATTCATATGCCAGTTTTTATTGTTTGCTGCTGTCTGCTGTGGTAGTTCATAATACGGGTGGGGGGGACGGAGGGAAATGACTTATGGAATCTTCCCTCACATAACTTGAAGGACCAGACAAAATTGCTAACCCTGCACTTCCAGAGTACAGAGATGGCTCCTTTCTAACATCATCTGAGGCACAATTCAACCCATATGTGGTGGGGAGGGGATGTGTAGGTACATGGTTCAGACCCCCTCCACACTGGTTTGGAGGGCTGAACAGCCCTGGAACAGGGATAGTGATCTGAACACACTCCCTCTGAGACAAGGGAGTTCTTTGTCACCTAACGCAGGGCTGTAATTGCACAGAGGAGCCCAGGATTTGGCCCACTGATTTCAACAAGAATTTTGCCTGATTAATGATTACATGAAAAGTGAATGAGTTATTTACATACAGGTGTCTGTGGCAGAGCAGGAAATGAACCTAGATCTCTCAGATCCCAGGCTAACTGGGTCATTCTTCCTCCTTGGAAGAAAACAAAAGAGAAGCAAACAGATCTACAATTACATTGAAATTAATCAAGAACATGAGGTTACTGACTTTCCATGCCTTCCCTCACCTTTGGGTCTGGATTTTACCTGTTATTACAGACTGTACTAAAGGCATGTGTATACTGGAGCTGGAGGAGTAATTTCCAGCTCGGGTAGACACTTCTCTGCTAGCTCTGATCGGGTTAATACACTCTAAATAGCTGTATTAGCTGCAGCTGCCCGGGGTGTGGGAGGGGCTAGCTGCTCCGAGTACATACCTAGGTTTCATACGGGACTGTACTTGGGATAGCTAACCTGTCCTGCTGCCCATGCAGTAGCAGCAGCAACTATGCTGCTACCTTTTAACACACTAGCTCAGTCAGAGGCAGGGTGGATATGTCTACCCAAGCTAGAAATTAAACCTCTAGCTCGACTGTAGTCTCCTTAGTAGCGTGCGTGCAGTCTGACCCAGCTGGAGCAGCAGGCATCATTGTGCAATGCCTCTTGGTGCTCTGCACGTGCAGCAGAGAATGCATTTACTGCTCCACCTCTCACAAGGGTGTACCAAGTGTTCCTTTCTCATCTGGTGGGTGAGGAGGAAAGGAGAGCCCAAGACCCTGCTGCTTCCACGCTTCTTTGGGGTTGGGTTTTCAATAGGGATCCCTAGCAAGGGAGGACTGCAGTTGTGGCTGACCTCTGTGCATGTACAGAAGGGAAGAGGAAAACGCTCCTTCTGCTGTCCCCCTTAACATGCACTCCTACCTGGAGAAGCTACATTTTGATGCATATGTGTGTTATATACAGGTACCTGTTGCATAGCCATCCAACATAAGAAACATGTAAGTGGGTCTGGAAAGAAGGAACCACATGATTTTTAGCCTGATAATCAGGGATAAATGATCATACTATAAGACACTATGATATCTAAACATCAATTTGATGGCAAGTTGGGACAATATGAATCTAATATATTTTGTTGTCTTTTCAGAGTGTTTTAGATATTAAGGTTGTGTACAATGGATACACTGACCCAAACAATTTAAAATTTGATGAAATTAAAATCTTGGGAGTTGCCGGAGCACCTTTAGCTGTTACAGTAAAACAAAACGGTGTGACAGTTCCATCTCTCCATAATGTCAACTATACTGCTACAAAAAAGGTAAGCAGCTAATTCAAGGGTATTAAGCCATCTGCTGAATAATGTAACCTTTCTTCCTTAAACTTGGCATTGAATCAGATCTTAGTTGCAATATTAAGTCCTATATTTTTTAATAAATACAAAAATGTACCACTAGAAATGATTGCATTGAGAAATCAAACAACCTGGAATTGTTGTACGATGTTTAGTAAATAACACAAAATGTAATCAAATGGTTTCAATTTGACAAGATCAAAAAGAAAATATAGCAGAGCGTATGTGCAGTGTGGCTAAGTTATTGCTGCAGTAAAAACCTTAATCTTTGGAAATTCCTAACTCTGAGTGCTTGATTTTCCCCCCCAACCCTCCTAAAAGCTTATTTAAGCCCTAAGAGAGCTGAGAGGGAATATAGTATCTCCAACAAGTACTTACTGAGAAGCTAGATGATTCTGTTCTTGCCACCCATTTCCTTCCTCCTCCCTTCCCCTGCCCCTGTATAATTATTTACCTTTTTTGTTGTGTTTTGTCAAATATGGGCTATATGCAGTTCAGGGCAAAGACCCTACCTCTATGGATTAAATCTTGGCTCCACTGAAGCCATTGGTAAAACTCCCAATGGGCCATGATTTGACTCTGCATGTTTTTGTGAAATATCCAACACATTTCTTATTGTCTCATAAAATAATAAAAAGATTTCCCAGGACTAAAAAAATCTCCCTTGGGGAAGAAGACAGTATTAACTATAAATAATAATTGAGTCAAGCACTCCTAAATGCAATTGAAACAAATCCTGATTATCATGGTGGCCTTCAAGACACATTCCTCTGGACTGCCTTTCAAATATAAACATAACTCCTGTAGCTGCTTTTAGGGTTGCCACTCTTCTGATGGAAAAACGCAAGCTTATCCCCACCCCCAGCCTCTTTCCAAGGCTTTCTACAAAACCGTATCCTTTATTAAGTCTTACGCCTTTCTGCCTTGCGCCTGAAACATACAAAAAAAAAATCTATCGTATTTAGCTGTGCTATCATTCCTTGGATGGGAAAGCAGGAATTCCTGTGCACGGGTGAAATCAGAATGGACTCCAAGCTTTTAAAAAGAAAGAGCAGGATACTGATCTTTACAGGGTCCCTGGGAAGCCCATAGATCGGAATTCAAAATCTGTGCCATATTAAAATAAGTCACAGATAATTGTTTCAAATTTGAATTAGGGGAAGAAGACAAAAAGAAAACCCTATTTAATAAGTAGTGTGAGAGCTGAAAAATGCAATGGCCTCAGGTAGATTTTTTGTTGTTTTTTGTTTCCTTTCAAAGCTGCTGCATATTACTGGGCTTCAGCTTGAACTAGGGAAACCCTACTCAGTGGACTGGTCTTCGGTGCTTGAAGATAATGAAAAATTTAACTGTTATCCTGACTCAGGTGCATCAGAAGAAAATTGTACTGCTCGTGGCTGTATCTGGCAGGTAAGCAGAAATGATTTGTGAGAAGCAAGAATAAGGACACTACTTTAATGACACTAACTTAATTTATCTAAACTAAAAGAGTTGCTGACTAGGGTTTTTAGGTATTTGATGAGCTTGCAGAATTGTTTTAGCAACACAACAAAATGTTTGAGAGATGAAAATAAGTAGGACTAATAATAATAAGTATGATCAAGGTTGCCACCCATTTTGGACATTGCTTCTCAGGGGATCACTTGGCAGCTTGCTTATGCATGGCAGGCAGAATGAATCATCCTTACCACTATAACCATCACCACCACTGCTGGGACTCAGGCATTCGCCATTTTGCCATTGGGCTCTCTTTTTCCTGATCTGAAAAGACCAGACAAAAAGAGGAAATCGGCTGACATCAGCATCCCCAGAGCTGGGTCTTGAGCAACTCCTAAGATGTGAACCTAAGGTTTCTACACTTAGTACCTTCTCAAGTGTCACTTCATCCCTATTCTATTTTTCTCTCTTTCCCATCCTTCTCTTTAGCTGTTTGATTCCAAGCTTGGTTAGGATAAGGAGGACAATGATAATCTGTGTGCCAGGCAAAGATTTCACTTGATTCTAATGAAAGTAAGATTGAGTCCTCAGTGAAAAGATCTTCTCGGTATGCTCAGTCAATGAAATTAGTAAGTAAATAGGTGAATTCTCAGCCATTTCCTCCTGAACAACAAAAGGCACTTCTCGTCATTTAGGGCTACTTGATGCATGCTTGATTTCACCTCTCAAACACTGTTTGCTTGTACACCTGTTCAGAGGAAGTTGCAAGGGTTTTTGTTGTCGTAATTTTTCTTTTTAATGGTGAGAAAAAGAGTATTTTTTCCCTGTCCATGTATTCAATAAAAGGTGGGCTTGCTTATCCTCAAACTTTCAGGCAGAGAAAAACCCTCTGGGCATACACAAAGCATGAAAAAATCTCACTCTGAAAATGAAAATATCAGAAAAACACAAGGAATTTGACAGGGGGATTTAGAATAGTGACTGCTAAGCACCTGCATTAAATGCAGTGTTCCTTGCCACTGCTAATATAATATAATTTTATAAACAAGTGAAAGATGCTTCTATTAAAAATACACTTAAGAAAAGGAAAGATAAAGTTATCAAGCGGTGATGTTTTTTAAATGTAAATAAGTGATGACAAATCATAAATAAATCCCAGGAAGTTCTTTTCTTCATATTTCTAAATGTACTTAAATTCTCTGCATTGAAATTGTCAACTCAAATGCTGTATATCTGTATAATTGTAATGGGATGTCCTCCTCCAAGGGACACCACTGTAATGATGGAAAGTTTTCTCTGATATTAATTGCATAAATCATTGTGTTCTTCGTTAGGGTTCGTTTTCACACTGTTCAGCGTTGTTGCAGTAACCTTTCCAACCAATTGCTCATGTAATGAGTTACCTGTTAAAAATGGGATTTTTCTGGAATTGTCTTTTACTATTATTAAAATGAATGATCTCACATACTGTTTTCTAATCTGCAATATATTTTTCAGGTTGCCTCTAACTTCCTTGTACCATCATGTTACTACCCAAGTAATTATGGCTATTCTGTCAGTAACATTCAAAACAACGCTTCGGGTCTTACAGCTGACCTCTCCAGAAATCTTAATATCCCTGACCGCTATGGGGATCGTTCTCCCTCTATCAACACACTTCGCTTGGAAGTGAAATATCATGACAACAACATGTTGCAGTTCAAGGTAATTTCAATCTGAATCTGTTGAGACAATCTATGCTGAAATTGGTGATGGTGATACTTTTTCATTTTTACTGAGCTAAAATGTGACTAGACCATACATGGCTACAGAGGAGAGTAGGAGAGAGTAAGAATTGACCCATCTTTTGAATGGCTTATGTAAAGGCTGCCACAGTTGAAGCCCTGGTGCTCAGGGGCTCCCCCTCAGATGCATCTGGGAGCAACTACACATCTGCCTCCTTCTAGGGAAGTGGCTCTCAACCTTTCCAGACTACTGTACCCCTTTCAGGAATCTGATTTGTCCTGGTAATCCCAAGTTCAAATCCCTTAAAAGCTACTTGCTTTCAAAATCAGAAATCCAAACACAAAAGTGTCACAGCACACTGTTATTGAAAAATTGCTTACTTTCTCGTTTTATGGTATAATTATAACAGTTGGAATATAAATATTATACTTACATTTCAGTGTCCAGTATATAGAGCAATATAAACATGTCATTGTCGGTATGAAATTTTAGTTTTACCGACTTGGCTAGTACTTTTTATGTAGCCTGTTGTAAAACTAGGCAAATATCTAGAAGAGTTGATGTCCCACCTGGAAGACCTCTGCGTACCCCCAGGGGTACGCTTACCTTGGTTGAGAACCACTGTTCTAGAGACTATTTCATTATATTTTGTTTTATCATTCAAAGAGAGTGATCACGTTTTCTCCAAACTGCTAATGATGGCTTGCTGTGCAAATAAGTGGATAACACTGCCTTGTTTCGTACTGTTGCAGTAGCATGACGTACTGATTACTGAGCAATTTGACCTATTCCATATGTAATGTCATATCACATCGTGTCCCATGTCTGACATGTTGAATATTAGAAGTGGTGTGAGGTTCCAGAGTGCTTATTCTCACCTCTTTGGAGTTTTTTCTCTGTGAGCTCTTTTACAGACAGCTCAGCGTGTCAGTTGAGCTACCTAAGTTTCAACAAACATCAATGATAAACATAGATGTGCAGGGTTTTATCAAAGCACGGAGGTAATAATTGATGAGGAACCAGTTCAAGCTGTGAAAAATCAGCCTTCACAGCTATAATCCTCATGAAGTGCCTCAGAGATGGCTCCTATTTGTTTTCCTTATAAAGGACATGGATTGAGAGTGGACTCCTGTACATTATGTAAGGTGTACAAGAGCTTGAGCGAGGAGTCTGCAGCCACTTACTTTTCACGGTTCAACCACATATGCGGCATCGTCTTCCTTAGCTGAACATTCTACTAGCTTAATTCTGCTGCCTTTAATCAGGCTGAGTAGTATCACGTTCTGAGAGTCCTCTCATTGGGCCAGATTCTTATTCAGGCTGAGTAGCACCTCACTCTGCAGGTCATCCAATTGAAATCCATGAGACTACTCAAGGAGTGAGATACTGCTCAACAGAATTAAGCAAGTACTGAAAATCCGTGTGCAAAATGTACTGTGTCTTTGTACGATGTGATAAAGATCTGAATTCAGTCTTAATGAAAGCCAAGTTTCACTAGAATACTCATTAATTAATGCCCCAATTAATATAAAAATGGTATACTCAAATGCTTTCTTGTATTAGTATTAGTAACCATATCGGGACACCGGGGAGGAGGTAAGGAAGCCGAGTGCTGCCTTCTGCCGGGCGGGCCAACAAAAAAAAAAAAAAAACCCCCACCAGAGATCGGTTGGGACATGGGACAGCTAAAAATCGGGACGTCTGGTCACCCTGCCTTCAAGACTACTGCCTTTCTTTTCATAGATTTATGATGCCAACAGTAAAAGATATGAAGTTCCAGTACCACTACTCCTCCCTAGTACTCCAACAAGTACAGAAGCAGGTCGACTCTATGAAGTGACTATTAAGAACAACCCATTTGGTATTGAGATTCGGCGCAAACGCACTGGAACAATTATGTAAGTGAAAACTTTGTTTGCTATAGATGACATTTTAATTTTAACCTGTATGTTTGGTGGAAATCCCTAAATACTGGCTTAGCTTTGAATAGGCTGCATTTTGCTAAGCTGCCATGGTGTTACTGCTGATGTTAAATTAACTTGATATGTTTCAGCAAGACCTATTTATTATTTTAGCGTATTTCTACACTGGAGTTGGAAATGTAAACAAAAAATAGAAGTGTATCTGTGGCACCTATAAATTTGAGATAGGCTAGCGGCCTTGAGTACAATCCCATCTGAAACACTAGGTATGTACTCGGCTAACGTGTCCTGTTGCTGGCATCGCTGTGGTTACACTTGTAGTTTTACCATGCTAGCTTGATGAGAACTAGCACAGGTATGTCTGTCTGAGCTGGAAATCACACCTCAAGCTCCAGTGTAGACATATCCTTAGAGGGAACATTATTACATCAGTGATAACATCCTCAAGAGCTTCCAGAGCAATTAATTCTCACTTAGAACTAAATCTATTGCAAATATATCAAACTAATTCTGAAAAATTCAGAACAAAAAGAATGTGGTTTACAGATGCTGATTCTGAGCTGATACCCAGCTTAAAAGAGATGCTATCCCACTGACGTTGGAGCTGTGGCTTAAACAAAATGAAGATAGCTAAACATTCTCCTTTGAGTGATTGGTTGTGCTCGTGTACATTCCACTGTAGGTGTATGTGCACCCAATGCACTTGAGTACAAGACTTCTGCCAGCAGTACCACTAGTCAGTATGTGTGCCCCTGCTCTTCTCGTGCATGGACCTGAGGGCATAAAAGGGACATGGCTGCCACCTCCCTCTCAGTTCCTTCGTACCATCTGTGGAGAGAGCTGGAGAGTTTCCTGTCGCTCTTGAGCCTCAGTTAGCCATCTGTGAAAGAGATTTTCTGATTTGTACATACTTATAGTTCACTTCGTATAGTTACAGTTTAGTTAGTTAGCTGATGGTTTAAATCCAGGGGATTTTTGCATGGCAAAAAAAGCCAAAACATCTGTGTTCCACATGCATGGCTGTTATTGAGAGTTTCAAATGTTGCCTAATTTGTTTAGGAGAGGGACAAATGGGGAACAAATGTCCTATCTGTACCTCTTTCCCCACGAGGATAAAGAAACAAAGGAATTCCTGTCTTAAAGTTAGTCTTCCTGAAAAGGCAACATGTCCCTCTTAAGAGCCCGACCCTGACCATGAGAGAGCAGAGCATTCCTCCACAAGGAGTGCCTCTCTGGGTGCCATGGCTCCAAAGCCTGTTTTGGAAGAGAAATGTAGATTCCTAGATCTAAGAAAGTTTAACAGATTAACCAAGAAAACGAAGAACAGAATGGTTCCCCTATCATCTGTTATCCCTTCCTTGAAGGTGGAGGATTAGTACGTTGCCCTCCAGCTGCAGGATACATACTTACTTTCTGTGGCTAGGATGTATTGCCACATGAATCTTTAATTCATGGTAGGCAATATGCACTACCAGGACATGGTGCTGCCCTTCAGCCTAACACATGCCCTGAGGGTGTTTACCAAATGTATGGCAGTATTGGCAGGTCATCTTCAACATTTAGGCATTCAGATATTTCCTTATTTGGATGACTGGCAGTGAGGAAACAGTTTGCTCTCAGGATGTCCAAGCCATGTTGGTATGCAGCAGGAAGGGCACAACCAGAGCCACTTATCAATGAAATGGAAAAGGTTCCCAATCTGGACTGGATCTCACCGGTTGTCACCAAGTAATCCAGATATTACACATATATTAGATTACCTGCTATATTTTAAATCTTATGGTTTTCCCATCAGTTTTCTAAGGGTGCATTTAGCCTCCATCTCTGTGATACATCCACTGATAGATGGGATTTTCTGTCTTTTCGCATCTCTCGATGCCTCAGTTCTCAAAAGTCCTAATTCACATGTGCCCTCCTGTCTCTGATCCACTAGATGAATTTAGTTTTGTCCTGTTTGATGGTTCCCCATTTTTTATCTTTTAGCAACAACATCCTTATAATTGTTGCTATCAATGAAAACAGCATTTCTGGTAGCAGTCAGGTACCATCTGCCGAAAGGGAGTCTGTGCTTCAGGCACTGTTAGCAAAGCCCCCTTTTAAGACATTTCACAAAAACAAAGTTTCTTTTTGGCCACACCTTGTTTATGTCTAAAGTTCCACCTCAATCAGATCATTCATCTTCCGGTGTTTTTTTCCAAAAGCTCACTCTGGTAAAGCCAAAGAGAGGCTTCATACTTTGTACATTCTTTTAGATTATCTCCTATACACTTTGTAGGAGTACAGGGCAGCTGGTTAGAGAACTGTATATATCTCATTGGATTTCTGACTGCATCAAACTCTGCTATTATCTAGCAAAGATTGCTCCCCCTCCGAGGATAATGGCCCATTCCACAAAGGTTCATTCCACTTCCGCAGTCTTCTTGACTAATATACCAATAGTGCAGTGTTTCCTAAACTTGGGACACCGCTTGTGTAGGGAAAGCCCCTGGCGGGCCGGGCCGGTTTGTTTACCTGCCGCGTCCGCAAGTCTGGCCGATCGTGGCTCCCACTGGCCGTGGTTCGCTGGTCCAGGCCAATGGGAGCTGCTGGAAGTGATGCGGGCCGAGGGACGTACTGGCCGCCGCTTCCAGCAGCTCCCATTGGCCTGGAGCAGCGAACCACGGCCAGTGGGAGTCACGATCGGCCAGACTTGCGGACGCAGCAGGTAAACAAACCGGCCCAGCCTGCCAGGGGCTTTCCCTACACAAGCGGCATCCCAAGTTTGGGAACCACTGCAATAGTGGATATATGCAAGACAGCAACTTGTTCACTAGTATATACCTCTTCCGGTCACTGGCCTATCACTCAAGCTTTCTGAGATGGTGCCAATATTGGCAAGTCATTGCTGCAATCTCTCTTCAAGTGATCCAGAGTCCCACCATCTGTAAGGCAGCTGCTAGTGAGTCACCTGCAGTGGAATGTTTTTGTGAACAATCAATTGAAGGAGAAAAAATGGTTACTTACTTATACAGTAACTATCCTTCTTCCCGTTGTGTTGTGCACATATATGTTCCACGACCCTTCCCCGCTACTTAGTGCATTAGCTGGACAGTGGTATGAAGGAATGGAGAGGGAGGCAGTGGTCAAGCTCCTTTAAAGTCCTTGGCTCCCTGCATGAGGAAGGCAGGGGTGCGTGTTCCACAAGTGGTACTGCTGGGATACATCTTCGATTTGAATGAATGCGGCGTGCATACACCTTGAGCAGAATGCGTATATTCACAACGATATTTAACATTTTTATCAGTGACCTGGAAGAAAACATAAAATCGTCACTGACAAAGTTTGCAGATGCCACAAAAATTGGGGGATTGTTAAATATTGAAGAGGACAGGTTCCTGACTCAGAGTGATCTGGTAAACTGAGCTTAAGCAAATGGACATTTTAATATGGATAAATGTAAATGTATATATCTAGGACCAAAGAACAAAGTCCATACTTACATGATAGGCGATTCTATCCTGGGAAGCAGTGACTCTGAAAAAGATTTGGGGGTCATGGTGAAAAATCAGCTGAATAGGACTTCCCAGTGTGAAGCTCTGGCTACAAGAGCTAATGCATTCCTGGGCTGCATAAAGAAGAGGCTCTTGCCTAGGATTAAAGAGGTTATTTTATTTCTATATTTGTACCGGTACGACTGCTGCTGGAACACTGTGTCCAGCTCTGGTGCCCACAATTCAAGAAGGATTTTGATAAATTGGAGAAGGTTCAGAGAAGAGCCACATGAATGATTTAAACGAATAGAGAACATACCGTATAGTGATAGACTCAAAGAGCTCAATCTGTTTAGCTTAACAAAGAGAA
>NW_020664439.1:32468705-32500624 GCF_002925995.2 Terrapene triunguis | reverse complement strand
CAATTTTTAAACCAAGATTGCATGATTCTCTAAAACATATGCTCTAGGCATTATTTTGGGCAAGTTCTATGGCCTGTATTATACAGGAGGTCAGACTAGATCACGGGTTGGCAACTTTTCAGAAGTGGTGTGCCGAGTCTTCATTTATTCACTCTAATTTAAGGTTTCTCGTACCGGTAATACATTTTAACGTTTTTAGAAGGTCTCTTTCTATAAGTCTATAATATATAACTAAACTATTGTTGTATGTAAAGTAAATAAGGTTTTTAAAATGTTTAAGAAGCTTCATTTGAAATTAAATTAAAATGCAGCGCCCCCCGGACCGGTGGCCAGGACCCAGGCAGTGTGAGTGCCACTGAAAACCAGCTTGCATGCCTCCTTTGGCACGCATGCCATAGGTTGCCTACCCCTGGACTAGATTATCGCAATGTTTTTTTCTGGCTTTGGAATCTTCTGAATCTATGAAAACTTTTTCTCCTGAGTAGCAGCACAAATTACGCAAGAGACCCAACATTTTCACAATTTGATTTTGGTTTGAAAGTTCAGGTGCTTATCCAAGCCAACAAAACTGTCTTCAGCCTTGACTTCACAAATCATTCAAACTTCAATCATCAGACTCTCTAACATCTCCTTTGCTTCCCCATGTGTCATCATTACTAAGCATACAATATACTGGGTTTAAAAACATCACTAAAATTGAAATTAATATATAGATTAATTAGAGTTTCCTTCAGTTCTAAGAAACTTCTTAATATGTATTTAGTGTTCATTTTATCTAAATTCCAGAGTGTATTCAATAATACCCAACTTCCTTACAGTCTGACACAGATAGTCTTCCAGCAGATTAAACAGTCACCCTGCACTTCATTAATAAAAGCAATTACACGGCTAATACACCAAATATTCTCTGTACCTTTCAAAATTCTCAGCCACTATTATTTGTGTATCTTTCCAGCTCTTTACTTATGAAAGTTGGGTAATTCTTCTCTTTCAGTTGGGATTCTCAGGTACCTGGCTTCACCTTTAGCGACATGTTCATTCAGATTTCTACCCGTCTGCCATCACAGTATGTCTACGGATTTGGTGAAACTGAACACACTACATTTCGGCGTGATATGAACTGGAACACCTGGGGAATGTTTACGAAAGACCAGTCCCCTGGTGTAAGTAGAGATGAAGTTTGAATTAGATTCTTTCCTAAACAACAACTATGTTCTTGGTGCACATTACTTTGAGTTTTTTCCAGGGTGACTATAGTATATTTTGTTTTAAAACAATGCAGGCAGTAAAACTGGTGTATGATATGCCCTGTTCACAGATATCATTATCATTACAACAAACCAAAACTAAGTTTAGTAACAGTTAAGGTCCTATCAGATAACTTGGGGTTTGGAAAAAACTTCTCTTAAAACAGGTTATTACATTTTGGATTAATTGCACTTTTCTCTGAAGTATCTAATATTTACCACATCTGGAGATGGGATAGCAGGCTATATGGGCCACTGATCTTATCTGTTATGTCAATTCCTATGTTTCTATGGTGTATGTTGGTTTCTACAAGAACTGAGCAGACCTGGAGAACTATTTTTGGCCATACTTTTTGCCAGTTTTCTCTCATCCTTCCCACGTTCTGGAAATTTAACTTTTATTAACTTTTCAAGGTTTGATTATTTTGTTGAAGGCCACTTTGTGAAATCCACTTCTAGCCTGAAATATTGTGGTTGTAATATTTCATATAGACATGTCTTGGCAGCCGTTTTATCCACTTTGCAAATTTGGCTTGTGTAGAGAGGACAGGGAGAGGGAGAGCAACCCATAGACAATCACTCTCACACACTCATAGTTAAAATATATATATTGGCCAGGTTTCCTGCGATGCTGGATGCTCAGAGCTCTCATTGACTTTAATGGGAATTACAGGAGAGTGCCCAGCAATTCTGAAAGCACACACCAACCCCGCAGGTGAGGTTGGGGCAGAAATGGCGAGGAACATAAGCACAATGGTTCCACCTCCAAGAGTGAGACGGGTTAGTACCAGGTCATGCAATCCCAACATCCCCCCACTACACAGGTCACCCTGAGGCACCAAGATGTCAGCAGCAAGAAGCAGGGAGCAAGGAGAATGCAACTGTCAGATCTCCCTGTGAGCAGGGCAGGCATTAGCTCAGATGGAACCAGCCTCATATCACTTTCAGGCTGCTCCTATAAATGTGACTAAATGCTGGAGGACTTGGACATAATCCTGGGTGATCTTTTCTGGGTTAAGGGGGTACAAAAAATGTCCACTCTTCCAAGTTCATAGGGAGTAATTGAGAAGATGTAGAAGTATGCCCGGGTAGGGCTTCTGCCTGCAAACAGAAAGAGAAGGAAGTGGGTCTATCTGGGGCCTCAAATGTAAATAGTAATTTCTATATATACACATATGTAAAACGACTAAGACTGATCACTGACTCATGAGTTTTTATGAAAAGTGGTTCAGTGATGAGAACTGTATGTTAATGTTACGCACATCACATTACAGTGGGAGCCATCACAACAAGTATTCCAGCAAGCCACAGTATAGAGAAATTTTTGTGAAGGAATTCTGTGAAACTACAGAGATGAAAGTTCAGTGAATTAGCAAACTACACGACTTGACCCTTTAAAATGAGTGCTCCGTAATCATTGGTTTTCTAGTTGTAAACTGCTGAGCTGTCATTGTTAAAAATGCGTGATAGGAAAATACATGGGTGGATCATGTTATAGACTGTTACACGTTTCTCTCCTTTATATGCTGCTTCATCAGTCTAGTCATTATATACCTTGCTGTCTTCTATCTACATAGCTGTACTCTCCTGACCTTTACAATTACACCTTTAGAACTTTTTGTATAAAACAAAAATGTCAAAAGGCCATTTGAATGTATCAGTACAATACAACAAAAGTGCCTAAAAGATGAAAATTGTGGGAAAGTTATTTTATGATAACGTTATGGATTTATCGGTAGTCATTTAGGAATATTAGACCATTTACTTGCCAGTAGAATGTTCACAAATATGTGCACCTCCAAAGTGAAACCATAACTTCTTTTTCTTGTTTTTGCAGTACAAATTGAATTCCTATGGTTTCCATCCCTTTTACATGGGCCTGGAAAATGATGGAAATGCTCATGGAGTCCTCTTGCTTAACAGTAATGCAATGGGTAAAAACAAATACTTTCAGAAATAGTTTCCTCTATTGTGCACTTTCTCATAAAAATGGTTTATTGAACTACTTGGTTCCTGAATGTATGCTCTGCGTTTTCAGATGTCACATTCCAGCCAACTCCTGCCCTGACGTATCGCACTATCGGAGGAATTCTGGATTTTTACATGGTGTTGGGCCCAACGCCGGAGTTAGTTGTTCAGGAATACACTGCAGTAGGATTGATTATGTTAAAAGTTATACAATTAATTGTATTTTTGTCCTATTTTCCATATTACCATGATTAAATAATGTTTTCTTCCCCTCTATTTTATTGTTGTTAGCTGATTGGACGACCGGTCATGCCACCATACTGGGCTTTGGGATTCCAGTTATGCCGTTATGGATACAAAAATGACACCGAAGTCTCTGACCTGTACGAGGAAATGAAGGCAGCTAGGATACCTTATGTATGTTGTTTGCAGTTATAATTAGTGATGTTATTTGAATTCTCTAATCACAGATTTGTTCTCTAGGGAAAAAGAAATGAGAAATAATTATAGAACCAAAACCACATACTGTACTGAAACAGTATTCTTTGTATGCTCTAAGCCCTTTTATGCCCTGTTCAGAGATGATATTATCATTACACCAAACAAAAACTAAATTTAGTCCTATCAGGACCAACTCTTACTACTCAACCTGGAAAGAATGAAAGAAGTTAAGGGAAAAGTCTGTATCATTCCTTGTCACCTTCACATCACCTACAGTGTTGTCAATAGGGTTGATAAGATTGTCCAACATACTATAAGCCATTCGCTTCCATCTCCTACAGATTCTGAAGAGCAACACATTCTCTAACTTTATCCATATTGTGCCCTCATGCAGAACCTTAATAGTAGCCTCATATTCCCTGTATCCAGGCATCTGGCTGTCACAGAGTACATTCATTTGGAAAATTATTCTTCCTTAACATTGCTAAGATCACTGTTAAGATTTTGTGTAAGAGCAGAAGTTGGATGAAGTCCACAGTAGGTCATATCCTGGTATGGGCCACCATTTGTAATGATACCCTTTTTCAAGTAGTCTGCAAGGATGGAACCCACGTCTCCTGATCTAAAAGTATGAGCCTCTACTTTTTGAATTAAAGGACCAAGAACATTATCTTAGAGAAAGTAGCAAACTCATAAACCTCTACATGTGGTCACTAGCGGATGCATCTTTTTTTAAAAACACATTGTGTGTTCTTAACTCAATTTACACTCTGTTGGTGGCCAGTGGTTTACTTCCACCTAATGTGTGGAAACTACAAACTGCCCTTTCTTCACTATGAGTTTATCTAATATTAGTTAACTTGAATTAGATAATCCGAGTTAAGAACACATCGTATTCTCCAAGAGCAGACAAGACCTATAGTCAGATAAATAGCTACTGATGTTAGCACTTCTTCTGGGCAGGGAAGTTTATCCCAGATGTCAGAGGGCTACAGCAGTTCATCTCCATTTATGTATAGCCCCCACTCGTAACGACAACCCTGGTCAGTTTATTTACAGGATTGAATTCTTGATCTCAGGAACTAACAGCATAAACTACTGCTTAAGTTAAAGGACCATAAAATTTTTCCACTATGTCTAGAATGACAATTCTGACGCTACTGTTGCACCATACCATTCTGTTTTCATGGCATTCTCCCTGCATGATATAAAGCTCCAATTTATATATCTCTTTACTTAACTTTATTAGCTGCTGTATAAGAACATTGTAAAAATATGTACGTAGAAAATGGTGCTTCCTTCAAATCTTAAATTGTGCCTCTATATAAATATTTTGAGCCAACTTCTTCCTGGTGCAAATCCACTAAATTTATAATATGGATGAATATATAGCACATACTGATGAATCTAGCCCAATGTCTTTGCTTTAAAATACAGTATTTTGCCTTTTTACTTTTGTTAAAGCCAGCATTCTCTTACTTTGACTGTTGTGTTTTAAATATTAGTTAGGCAAACTAATTCAGAAAAAAATAAGAACCCCAGATGATACCATTTGAAGCTAATCCAGTCTGAATCAGACTTTCTAAAGTTAATTACACCTTTGACTTCTAAAATAATTTCTAACCTTTTTTGTGTCTTGTTTTCACTTATTGCAGGATGTACAGTATACAGACATTGATTACATGGACCGGAAGTTAGACTTTACTCTCAGCCCAAACTTTTCTGGACTTCCTGCTCTGATTAATCGGATAAAAGAAGAAGGAATGAGATTCATCGCTATTCTGGTCAGTAGTTTGGTACTTTTTTCTTCACTTAGTATACTTATAGATAGTGAAATACCATAATTCACTTATTGAATTAAATAACGTACAGTTAAAATAACTGTAAAACTGGATTCTCTCTATATTTTAGGACCCACCTATTTCGGGCAATGAGACAAATGCTTATCCAGCTTTCACAAGAGGTGTGCAGGATGATGTCTTCATCAAATGGCCTAACAGCACTGAGATTGTCTGGGCGAAGGTACTGTTGTGAGAACTACAATTTAAAAATGAGGAGTGGATTTCAAAGGCAAAAATGACTGTTCTGAATAAATTGTTTTTTTTTTTTAATTGAGGACTTTCTTATGTGGATTCCTCAGGCTTTGCCTGCCAGCCCTCTTGTTTAGTGTGTCTGTGATACCTCTGGCAGAGGTAATAGTGAGATGGTTTAGACTGTAGTGCTATCACTATAACAATGATATTCAGCTGTATCTCTTTTCTTAGGGGAGGGGTGCACATGTGCATAGAAGGAATTTATTTTGTACGGTGCTAAATGTACATACACTGCAAAACATGTAATATTTTCTTTGCAGTTGTGAGTGCACTGTGACCTGCAAAGAGTACATTTTAAAAGCTGTAGTAGGTCTCAGAAACTACATAAAAATCAGTTCAGTGTAGCTTAATTTCTTTTCTTCCCTCCTTTCTCTTTAGGTTTGGCCAGATTATCCTAATGTAGTAGTTAATGAGTCTGTAGATTTAGAAACACAGATCAAGGTATGTATGCTTAACTTTTCCACCAATATTCCCTCCCCTCTCTCTCACAGTTTCTTCACCTCAGCCTACTCTACTTTCTTTCCTTCCTCTCCTTCCCCCCTCCCCCCCGATGAATACTGTGAATTCTGGTCGCCTCAAGGTATCAGTGTACGATAGATTTATTTAGTGGCATTGTATATGTATAGTTGGGATTCTTTCTTCCAATGTGCATTATTTTCCAAAGTTGAATTTCATCTGCCATTTTGTTCTCCAGTCACCCAGTTTTGTGAGATCCTTTTATAACTCCTCGGTCTCCTTTGGACTTAGCTATCTTGAATAATTCTATATTGTATGCAAACTTTGCCATTTCACTGTTCATCACCTTTTACAGTTCATTAATGAATTTGTTGAACAGCATAGGTCCCAGTACAGACTCTTGTGGTCTCTGCTGTTCACCTCTTTCCATTGTGAAAACTAACTTTATTCCAACCCTTTGTTTCCTATCTTTCAATCAGTTATTGGTCCATGAAAGGACCTTCTCTCTTATCCCATGACTATTTAGTTTGCTTAAAAGCCTTTGTTGAGGGACCTTGTCAAAGGGTTTCTGAAAATCCAAGTACACTATATTGACTGGATCACCGTTATCCACATGCTTGTTGAGCCCCTTTAAGAATTCTAATGGAATGGTGAGGCATGGGTTACTTTTACAAAAGACTCTTCCCCCAAAAATTATCTTGATCCAGATTCGTTGCCCCAAAAGAATAGCTTTATTGTGGGTATCTCCCCCACCTCCTCTGCAGTGAAAACTGATGCAAATAGTTCATTTAGTTTCTCTGCAATAGCCTTGTCTTCCTTGACACCTTTGCGATCCAATGGCCCCACTGCCTGAATGGCAGGCTTCCTGCTTCTAATGTACTTAAAAAAATCGTATTGTTAATTGTTACGTCTTGAACAAGTTGCTTCTCAAATTATTTCTTGTTTTGCCTTATGATACTCTCCCAATAAATTTGCCAGTTTGTTCTCCTTCCTATTTTCCTCACTTGAATTTGACTTTCAAATGTTAAAGGATGCCTTTTTTGCCTCTAATGGCCTCCTTTACTCTGCTGTTTAGCCACGGTGGCATTCTTTTGGTGCTCTTACTGTCTCTTTTTGATTTGGACTATACATTGAGTCTGATGCTTTATTTACCTGAGACTATTTACTTTAGTCTGAGACATGTTTACTTGAACAGTTAACAAAGAATACGTGTTTTAGGATTGAGTTTCATACCACTGTAGGTACATATTAACAATAGATTTCTGTAGTTTAATTACAATCTTAGCCAGTGGTTTAATTTGTTTAGGTTGTTAAATCAGTTGAATACCTTGATATCCAATACCTGTGTCTCTTTTCATATATTGTATTTTACTATTTTAGCTGTACAGAGCTTATGCAGCTTTCCCAGATTTCTTCCGCAATTCTACAGCACAGTGGTGGCAAAGAGAAATAGTAGAATTCCACACTAATCCAGCTAATCCAGAGAAGAGTATAAAATTTGATGGCCTGTGGACTGTAAGGGCATGCTTTTCTTGTTTTGTTTCTTTGTTTAGTAATACACCTTGTAGGACATTTGTTACTGGTGTCATGAAATTCTTACTATTCTAAGAAGGCTTCAGTAACTTTTATGCTACTAAGTAGTTCATTATTTTTAATACCATGTTGACTACTTCTTCATCTCAATGGCTGAGCCCACAATGAGGAAACCTGAGTGTTAGCCTCAGCAAAAACTTCAAACACGATGTATATGTTTAATGCTGTTTGTTTTGGGGACTCTGTGCCTGACGGCCGCATTTCATTATGCTTTCTGTGGGAGTTCAAGGATCGGGTCTGACTTTGTGGTGAGCCAGTATGAACAACTGTGGATGAAATGCAAGTTAGCGGGAAGGGAAATCACAGCACTAGCAAAGTATCCTAACACCTGCCCCTGCACGGGTATTTTCCAGTTGTGAAATCTTTGTGAGTCAATTTAGTGCTCAAAACAGTTGGGGTTAAAACAAATTGACTTCAACGAGTTATTGTTTAGTTGGGCACTGTGTAAGCTTCCTCCCATCGCTATCAGTACACATCCATCCCTGTGGAAAAGTTAAATTTCAGGTTATGAAATTGCCTAAAATGCAACAATGTAGACCACATAGACAAATCACGTAATATCATTAGATGTGATGTGTACAATGTATATCCACATACACCAAATGGTATCAGTCAGCATTGTTTTGACAAATAATGTTCTCTTAACAACTTCTCCCAAAATCACTGCAAAAGATCACCTTGCTTTTTAAATAATTGTAGCCATCCAGTGTAAAATAACTGGGTTAATGTATTATGACCATGAGGGAAAACCTGCTGTTAAGAAAATCTGTGTTCCTGCAGTATGTTTTATGCAAATGGCTGATATATGAAATGTTTGGGTTGAGTTTCAAAGTAGTCTAGGGGATTATGACACACACTAGTTTTATTGGAAGATATGTCTAAATTCCCTAGACTCCTTTGAAAATCTCAACTTCAAGAGATTGCAATATGCATGGCTTTCATTTACAGAAAATGTTACTCTGTATCCATTTCCTAAAGAAATATGTCAACACAGAGATTTCTCAGCTTATTAATACAGTACAATAATGATATGCCAATTAGGATAAACACCATCAATATCATGATACTGTACTTTGACAAGCGGTGAAAAAAAATCTATTACTGTTCTATTCTGTGTTTCTGAATCCAGCACAAATGTCTGTCTGTTAGCTCGTATAAAACAAATTAAGGGGTAGCATTTTGGATGGATCGAGTAAAATATGCAAAGTGGAGCCTGTTGAATAGTAAAATGCTTGACTGGTGAAGACAAGCACAGAGTTCAGATTGCAGTGATCTGTGGGGACATTTCAATGGGCATATGGTGCTACTCAGCGTGCATATGGGTGATAGAATTGGAGCTGTGTGAGAAACATGAAACACAAGCAGCTTCTAGGCTTAAAGAGTGCACCCCTCTGCCCTGTGTAGTGATTTCCTCTCTTCCCCATGCTGATTCAGAAATGACACAGATGTACTCCATAGGGAGCTATACAGCCACGTCCATAGCTTCTCAGCCAGGAGCCTGAGAAGTAGGGGCCTTTAGTGTATGGAAATAAATTGCAAGTTTGGGGGAGCACCCTAATTAATTCAGTCAGAGCTCAGGGAGGCCAACAGCTAGTGGGGAAACAAAATAACATTCGTAACAGCACAGCATTTGTCAGCAGAAGAGTTCTGATGAATTTTCCATTTGTATTCAATTTGTGTGTATATTTGCTCCCTTGTTTATAAGTAGATGGCATATTTCCCCCTTAGAATTCAAACTGACACAGTTAGGAAGCTTTAGTTCATTGTATATCTGAGTAGACATTGGTTCAGGACAAAGTTACTGAATATTTGTGTTCTTTTCTTAAAAAAAAATAAAAAATTAGGACATGAATGAACCAGCAAGCTTTATTAATGGAGCAGTTGATGGCTGCCGAGAACCACTTCTAAACAACCCACCTTATATGCCACGTAAGGAATCTTATCTGTAGTTTGCACTCTTATCACACACATTGTTATTAAATCATACCCGGTGTCACCCAGCAGAAAAGATTTGTAAACTAGATCCTTTGTTATTAATTATTCTCTGTGGGCCAAAAGAAGAAAGTTTATTTGGTCCAACCTTGCATAAAATATTAAGCATTAATTTATTTTTTCATATTAAAATCCATGCTGCAAGGAAAGGGTTGTAAGCATCAACAATAATCTTTTATTTAAGATTACTTCCTGTGATATACTTTGGGGCTGTAGTTAAAAATCTAAGGAGAACATGCAAACTAAGGTCCTGATTCCACATAGTAAAATGGCACCTTTGTGGTGAGGACAATGATAGTCGGTACATGCTCATATCCAAATTGTAATAATATTGTGGCCATGAATTAGTATACAGGAGTGTTGGACATAGATAGTATTTGGAGACAAATTCTCAAAAAATTGGAGGGACATCATCAAGGGATACATCATGCCATCATTCCACTTGAGGAACGACTATTGCAAAATTGCTGGGAATTCATGGCCCTAAATGTTCTTGCCAAAATACATCAGGACACAGGCAGTTGAAAGAGGGCAGTAGTAAAGGAAAAATGGAGGTTTCAAGAGTGAGTGACTTACCTGGTTTCTTGTTGGCATTATGTTTAATGGTTTGACTTTTAATCTTCTCCTCATTAGCTTTGGCAGAAAAGGAAAAAGGGCTGGATCTCGTGACCTTGTGCATGGAAAGTCAACAGTTTCTGCCAGATGGGACCCCTGTGAGGCACTATGACGTACACAGTCTGTATGGATGGTCACAGGCACAACCTACCTACCAGTAAGTCATTTTCACTTTTTTCTTCTCAAAAAACTAGTGTCTTTGTAGCCAGATTGTGGCCTCAATTACTGAGGTGTAAACCCTGAGTAATTTCCATTGATATCAGTGGAAGTAGCTTCAGTGGAATAAATGAGCCTCACCCTCGATGATCTGCAATTCCATCATTAATAGTTTGTTGACTTCAATGGGCTTTGGATCAGGTCCAAAAAGCTGGTTGCCATTTTCGAATACCGCTACCTTGGACATCTGAAATGTGGTCCCAGCAAATACAGCTTTATTTACCAGGGTAAAGGGTGACCATTGAGTTTATTTTTGCAGGCCAATGATATAGCAGGTCTATAATAATTAAATTGCCTCTCTTATTTATGTGCTTGGAAAAGAGAATTGATCTGATCCATACCAAAATATGAAACTTTTGTTGAAGTTTGTATAACAAAAAAAAGCCGAGTGCTGCTGGTGGAGCAAAAAAAAAAAAAAAAAGAGTACCGCGAAATATCAGGACTAATTGCGGTTGGGACACGGGACAAACGCCTAAATATAAAATCGGGACCATCCCGATTTTATCGGGATGTCTGGTCACCCTAAATACTACAGAAGTGCAAACTGGTATTATTTCATTGTGTAGTACATAATAGAACATTTAAAAAATGTTAGTCTAGTGTGAAAAATATTAAGGGCCAGAGTGTGCCACATGTGGGTGTGCAAGAAATTATGCCCCTTCTTCCACTCAGTCCCAGGACAGTTTGTATCCTTGTGCTCCCAGTGCTTCATCCTGAGAGGGGCTGAGCACTTCACAGGTTTGTTCTGGAGAACTCTGATGCTGATTGCAAAGGCAGCAGGCCCAACTCTCTCCCCACTGGCAAGTAGTTCTGATCTAGGTCCTCATCCTGTAAACATTTATGCACATAAGTAACTTTTCTCATGCGACTAATTCTTCTTAACTCCATATAACTACTCTCAGTAAAGTTAAACATGTGCATACACGGCTATAGGATCAAGGCCTCAGAAGCTAAGAACTACATTTTACATAGAAACGTGGTCTCTCCATTTGATGTCTCCTAATTAGATATTTTATAGAAAGGATTTTTTTCTATGGTTGCCACATCTAATGTGCTTATGTTTGTATTTTTGATATTAGTGCTGTACGCAATGCCACAGGGGAACGTGGAATTGTTATCACCCGATCAACGTATCCCTCTAGTGGACAATGGGCAGGTCACTGGCTTGGTGATAACTATGCAAGATGGGACCAGCTTGAAAAATCTATTATTGGTATGAGGAGTAACTTATTTTAATGGCCCTCAAGCTTTAAACCATCACAAAGGAAAAAAGTCTGCTGAAGCACAATGGCTGCACTAGGAGTTAATTTTGTTTTTAGAGCTATTTCTGATATTATCACTATTTTCAATATAGGGAGTAGCCCTGAAGCCTGAATGAACTTCTTAGGATTGCGCAGTGTAGGACATCTCTCCTCATTGATGAATAAGTAACATCTGAGCAACCTTTACACATGTTAAGTTGTAGCCAACCTGAGCTATTGTTTTAAACAAAATTAAACATCTTTGTCAGATAGACTAAGACTGGCTGTTCAGTTGATGCTACACGTATTTAAAAACACATTAATGAAGGTACAACGTAAGGAGCTGAAATATCAAGAATCTCCAAATTAGCATGACCAAAAGATCATAGGGCACTCAGAGAGGTGATTAAGATCAACTGCATGAGCTTACCACAGATCTACAGGAAATCACATTTCCTGTGACATACAGCACACGGTTCTATGCCGTATAGTACAAAATCAACATTTGGAAAACCACTACATAACCAGTGGGATGCTGGCTAGTCTCCAGATGCTAACTGACATGGGAAAACTGCTAGGTGATTTTGTACTAGGAGATGAGAGGGTTTCAGTAAGAGAGGGACAAATCCTTGGAGCTTGAATGGGGATGCAGAACTTCTTTCATTGAGTCATCCGGACACTGGGTGATTGAACCATGCATAAAGAGGCAACAGTATTTTTGCTGAATCACTGTAAGGTTGTATCAAGTGTCTGATTAGTTGCAATGTAGGGGTGTAACTCCAATCTGTGGAGCTTTCTCAGATATATGGATCTAGAAGCAAAGAGGGATCATCACACAGATAAGGAAAACCCTAGAACCATTCAAGCTATAAGGCTTAGGCTGAGGTTTATGTTGTGTTGTCATGTAAACTACTAAGAAAAGCAACTCTCAGTAAGTTTGGATGATATCACAGCAAGAAAGTGGAATTGTGCCATTTTACAGTTTTATATCATGGGGAAGTGGGACCAAGACAGTATCCTTGTCTGTAGGGAATCCCATCTGGCCCCACCTCCCCTGCTAAGAATCCCTCCTCATTTGGCCTGATAGAGAAAGATGCAACTGAAAAGTTTGTCTGATTTATTTTTGGATTTTTTGGCAGGTATAATGGAGTTTGGCCTCTTTGGAATTTCCTATGTAAGTTAAGTTATTAGTTTAAATTCCTATTCTAAATGTTTTTATACCATTCTAGTAATCTACAATATTCAGATCTAATTACCTTTTAAATGCCTTTAGATTGGAGCAGATATCTGTGGCTTCTTCAATGATACAACATATGAAATGTGTGCCCGCTGGATGCAGCTTGGATCATTTTACACCTATTCTAGAAATCATAATGTGATAGGAACTATGGTGAGTTGACGGTTCTCTGTAAATTATATGCCACTGAGATTAGTCAATTCAAATAGCATTAGCTGCAGTTCCTTTCCAAGGTAGTGCTCTGTAATAACGAAAGGATTATTCACCCTAAACTAGGTCCTGATTGAGCATCCATGGAAATCAATGGAAACAATTCCATTGACTTCATTGGGGCTTGGATCAGAACCTAAATTTCAGTGTCCTTTACCACAGTATCATGCCTGCCGTTTGGCTGTTTGGAAAGGGAGCGGACTTCATTTCCCAGGAAGCCAGCAGAGCAGACTTCAGCTACAACCAGCGTTATTTGGACTTGATTTGGACCCACAAAGATGCATGCTTCACTTTCAGTTTATTGGAGATCTCTAAATGTGCCGGTTTCTAATTGTCTAAAACTTTTTGTTTGAACTTTAGTCAATAAAGCCAAATTCTGCTATTGGATGCACACATGCATTTCCCGTTGGCAGAAAGGTGGACACAAGAGAGATTTTAGAATACAAATAGTAACCCTGTTTTATCTTTATTTTTAGAGGCAAGATCCAGTTTCCTTTGATGAAAAATTTCAAAATATTTCCAGGGACGTACTCAATACAAGATACACACTGTTACCTTATCTCTACACTTTAATGCATGAATCCCATGTTCTTGGTAGCACTGTAACACGTCCTCTGCTTCACGAGTAAGTATTAAGTGTTTGACAGCAACATTGATACAGAATAACTGAATCGTTATGAAGCAGGAGTTCAGTCTTTGCCCAGTCATAAACCTCACACATGCTTTTTCCCTATGACCTATATGAGGCTATGCATACACCCCTTTCCGTAGCCCTTTGTTTCTCTGTTCTGACTCGCCCTTCCCCACCTCTCACTAATTGGAGACACAATAGCAGACAATCTGTCCCTTCCTGTAGGGAAGTGCAATCTAGGTGGCATGAACTGAAAAAAGGGAGTTTATTCAGCTAATGATGCTCTTTCAATGGCACGTCAGTAACTTTAACCACATAGAAAAATGGTGTTTCACTTCTGTATGGGGGCCTCCTGGCAAGTGGAATTGATTGGCGACATTAACCTGACTATGTGCCCAGAATTAAAAATAAGACTGAAAAGATTAAGCCGTGATTGACAATGTTTTCATTCTTTTAGGTTTGTGGAAGACAAAAAGACGTGGGATATATACAAACAGTTTTTGTGGGGCCCAGCACTGCTGATTAGCCCTGTATTGGATGAAGTAAGCATTTCAATATTTATGTTCTTTATGGAATGAACATTTAAAAGGAAGTGTATAAAAACATTGATTTAAGTGTTAATTCTTACTATAAGTGTGCTTTCACATTTCAGGGAGGTACAGAAGTGAATGCTTATATACCCAATGCACGCTGGTATGATTATTACACGGTAAGCAACTTAAGAGTGTTCTTTGTATAATAGACCTTTTTAAAGAATTGGATCCTAGAAAGTTCTGAACACTTCCTTAGAAATACTGTGCACCTTTAATTCCCATCGACATCAGTGCCTCTCAGAATGCACTCAGCAGCTTGCATGGTCAGGCCCTAATATTATTTTCCAGTTATTTTAAAAGATACTAAACTCTAATTGAGCACCCAAAACTTAGGAAAGGGTCAAATAATTGTGACCACCTAGGACTGGTCAAATATTATTTGTCAATAGTTGCCATTTTTAATAGAAAACTTTGATTAATCAAATACTGTTTTGTTTTCGCATGCAACCAGTTCTGCTGTCACCATTTTAAAACGCAACTGCTGAATATATGGAAATGCCAGTATACAGAAAAGCAGAGATGTTTCAGAGTGACTGTCTGGTTCCCCCTGGATAACAAACTAGCATTGATACAATGAGATATGTGTGTATGTAGGCACATTGCATGAGAACAGCTAGCTCATGCACCTGGTATATCAGACACAAAGCGTAACTCCTCTTTGTCCTGTGGCTGAAGTGTCACCTCTGAAGTGTCAATATTTTGCAGTTAAAGCACCAGAAAAGTTAAAAAACAAAGAAAGCAAAACCAACTTGTAGCCAAAGTATAGTGCTCCTTATGATGTAGCACATGAATCAAATATTTACTTAAAGCTATAGCACAGTTTATTACTATTGCATCACAGATGGATTTGGAAATGGCCATATTTATGGATTTCAGTTAATGTTTCAGTGAGTTAATTGTGTAAAATGATGTGTAGGTGCATCACTACTTGACTTCTCAGGCAGAGGAAAGATGTATTGTACATTTGTAAGCAAAATTGCATTCAACACAATTTTTTATGCCTTCCTACTCAAGAAAATCTTCCTTTATAGGGAAAATATCTTGGAGTAAGAGGACAATTACAGACATTGCCAGCACCTCTTGAGCATATCAATCTTCATATCCGGGGCGGTTACATCATCCCCTGGCAAGAACCTGGTCTTAATACCAATCAAAGGTAAATGAAGTAAATTGGAGCATTTCCTTTAAAACAATTTTACAGTAATTTTTGAAAAACAATGCTAATATTTTACTCAATATTAACAATTGTCTACATGGAAATTAGAACGGATCTGTTAATTTGTAGCTTGGAAAGTAGTGACGTTTATTTACTCAGCTTTTGAGATCTCAGTGACATGGATGAGATTTGTATCCTCTGTAGGACCCTTATTAGCAATAATACAGTAAGAAAAACATATTTGTATGTTTCTTTGTTTTACGGTATCTTTTTTTTTTTTTTAAAGGCCACACCTAGCACTCCCCTGCTTCCAACCATGTAAATCCTATTGATGTGTAAGGGAGTTGTGCAGGCAGAACAAAGGCTGCATGAGCTCCCAGTTTTTGTTCTTTATTGTCTTTCCCCATAATTCTGAGCTTGGAAATTATGGCCATGATCCTGCATCCCTTGAGTGAATAATGCTGAAATTCATGAGTAACCCATTGACTTTACTCACGTGTATAAGATTACTCAGATGAACAGGAGTTGACAAGAATTGGTCCTAAATAAGAATCATATTGCTATTTCTTTTTAAGTACACAATGCCTGCTCAGTCTGATGATGTAATGGAAAAGTATATTGACACTGAGAATGGTGCATATATTTGTGAGTGTGTGTCAGGGAATCCAGAAGTCAGCTTCCAGTTGTCACAATATGTACAGCTGTGACTCCAATGAATGTTCTTTCTGGCTTCCTTTTTATTTTTGTAGCCGACAAAACTTAATGGGACTTACTGTTGCTTTGGATGATAACAAGGTCGCTCAAGGTCAGCTTTACTGGGATGATGGAATTAGCATTGGTAAGTGTGATCACTTTTGGTATAATATCAAAGATGGGCTCCACTCCTGCAAGTGACAGCATACAGGTAAAACAGGATCAGGACCAAACTGATTTAAACAGTTAAAAAATTTTAAATTAAGATGTTTGACATATTAGGGGCCATCTCCTCAGAGGTGTCTGAAGGTGGGAGTATAGGTGGCTTTTTGCTCCCTCCTTCCAGAGGCTGATTCTGGGCTGTTCCTAACATGCACCAGTTGGAACAGCCTCCAGGCTATTTGCTGGCCCAAAATGGTCCAGGAACACAATGTGCTCAAGCCACACTCCTTTCTACTCTTTGCATTACCCAGAGTAGCAACTGTTCATGGATGGGGGTGCAGGGCCAGGAGTATGTTGCTTAGATTTGGTATATAAACCTAGGGCTAGTTTGTACCCAGCCCTGCACAGATGCCTAAGGCAGGTGAGTGCAAGGAGCTATCCACCCATCTCTCAGATATTTCCTATATTTGTACATGACTCTCACATAGTGGACCATGAGGATCCTTTAATTTAATTTGAAATAATTGCCAAATATCCCTAAGGGCAGTTAGTTGTAATTATTTCCTTATTTAAAAATCTACAAACAAGTTTCTTTTGAAAATTTCTGCAGAATTCTAGGTCTGTCAGCTGAAATACTATAGTTCTTCTTCGAGTGATTGCTCCTGTGTATTCCACAGCAGCGACCCCTGGAGTGACGCCTGTATATCGCGCTATAAGGGGAGCCACGGGCTCCCCCCCCCCCCAGTTCCTTCTTGCCGCCAGTGCAGGTAGTCGAAACTTTGTGCTCCAGCCCTGCTGCAGCCTTCTCTTCTCGACCTTAGTGGTACCATTCGTGGATTGTTCTTCAGTTGTTAGAGTGGGCTCGGGGCATGCCCCATGCCCCAGGCTTCAAGTCGTGCGACTCCTGTCGCCGTTCTGTGCCTAGGAGTGACCCGCACACTGAGTGTCTTCGCTGCCTGGGTGAGACTCACATCAGCGACCGCTGTAAGATCTGCAGGTCATTCAAACCAAGGACCAAGAAGGAGAGAGACATTAGACTTCGAGCTCTCCTGATGGAGTCGGCGTTGGCCCCAACTCCGGCACACTGAACGGACTCGGCGCCCAGCGCCCCATCGTCGGTGCGTAGCGAGGCTCCCTCGACCAGTCGGCGCCGCTCTCCCTCCAAAAAGCAAGGGAAGGGCCCTGCCTCGCAGTGGCGCCGAGACAAGGAAAGAGGGGAGGCTGGTCCTGCGTCGGGCAGCCCTCGGTCCCCCCCCGGGCTCAAGGTCTCTGACTCATGTGGAGCGGAGCAGCCCGGTGCCGTCCACACACACATCCCCACCGGTACGGATGCTGTCGACACCGGTGGCTATGCAGGCTGCGAAGGACATCAGGAGCCTGCCGGTCCCGAGCACGCAGCTCTTTATTGCCTCGGCCGAGCGGGTGAAGGGGCAGCCTATTTTCACCCAGCGGCTTTCCCACTGGATCACTTCGTGCAGACGCACGTGCTATGATCTCGCAGGGGTGCCTCCGCCACCGATCATTAGGGCACACTCAACGAGGGCTCAGGCCTCATCAGCTGCCTACGTCGCCCATGTCCGCATCCAAGACATTTGTAGGGCAGCCACTTGGGCCCCAGTTCACACATTTACTTTGCATTACGTGATCATCTCCCAGTCTAGGGATGATGCCGGGTTCGGCAGGGTGGTACTCCGTCCTGAACTATCGTGAACTCCTATCCACCTCCAACAGATATTGCTTGGAATCACCTACTGTGGAATACACATGAGCAATCACTCGAAGAAGAAAGGACAGTTACCTGTTCCGTAACTGGCGTTCTTTGAGATGTGTTGCTCATGTCTATTCCACACCCTGCCCTCCTTCCCCTCTGTCGGAGTTGCCCGCCAAGAAGGAACCGAGGGTGGGGGGAGCCCGTGGCTCCCCTTATAGCGCAATATACAGGCTCCACTCCAGGGGTCGCCGCGGTGCTCCCCCAGTACAGGTACTGCTAAGGGAAAAACTTCGGGCACCGGTGCCCGTGGCGAGCACGCACACCTACTGTGGAATAGACATGAGCAACACATCTCGAAGAACGCCAGTTACAGAACAGGTAACTGTCCTTTCAAACTTGGAACTAATTTGTACACTAATTGCATAACTCTAATTAAATATGGTATTTATAGAAATATGAGAACAGCGAACAGGTGTTATGTGATCATTTGATTGTAATGTTTAAACTGAAAACAGCAAACAAAAATTTCAGAAAGGTATTGGTTTTGTAAAAATTTAGGTGCATTTTATTTTATTTTTTGGTAATAGAATAGATTTTATTCTACTGATTTTTTTCTTCTTTTATAGACACATATGAAAACGGTAATTATTTCTTAGCAACATTTGCTGCAAGCCAGGTATGTATTTATATATATAAGTTCTTTTTTTACCTCCCAATGAGAATTTTTCAAGACTCAATAGTTTTATTTAAAATTATATCTACAATCATTCTTTTTACAATCATTTAACTGTTTCCCATTGTACCCATACCATTCACTGCAACATTCCTGCATGTTAATTATATCATAGAATCATAGAATCATAGAATATCAGGGTTGGAAGGGACCTCAGGAGGTCATCTAGTCCAACCCTCTGCTCAAAGCAGGACCAATTCCCAACTAAATCATCCCAGCCAGGGCTTTGTCAAGCCTGACCTTAAAAACCTCCAAGGAAGGAGACTCCACCACCTCCTAGGTAACGCATTCCAGTGCTTCACCACCCTCCTAGTGAAATAGTGTTCCTAATATCCAACCTGGACCTCCCCCACTGCAACTTGAGACCATTGCTCCTTGTTCTGTCATCTGCCACCACTGAGAACAGCCGAGCGCCATCCTCTTTGGAACCCCCATTCAGGTAGTTGAAGGCTGCTATCAAATCCCCCCTCATTCTTCTCTTCTGGAGACTAAACAATCCCAGTTCTCTCAGCCTCTCCTCATAAGTCATGTGCTCCAGACCCCTAATCATTTTTGTTGCCCTCCGCTGGACTCCTTTCCAATTTTTCCACATCCTTCTTGTAGTGTGGGGCCCAAAACTGGACACAGTACTCCAGATGAGGCCTCACCAATGTCGAATAAAGGGGAACGATCACGTTCCTCAATCTGCTGGCAATGCCCCTACTTATACAGCCCAAAATGCCGTTAGCCTTCTTGGCAACAAGAGCACACTGTTGACTCATATCCAGCTTCTCGTCCACTGTGACCCCTAGGTCCTTTTCTGCAGAACTGCTACCTAGCCATTCGGTCCCTTGTCTGTAGCAGTGCATGGGATTCTTCTGTCCTAAGTGCAGGACTCTGCACTTGTCCTTGTTGAACCTCATCAGGTTTTTTTTGGCCCAATCCTCTAATTTGTCTAGGTCCCTCTGTATCCGATCCCTACCCTCAAGTGTATCTACCACGCCTCCTAGTTTAGTGTCATCTGCAAACTTGCTGAGAGTGCAGTCCACACCATCCTCCAGATCATTAATAAAGATATTAAACAAAACCGGCCCCAGGACCGACCCTTGGGGCACTCCACTTGATACCGGCTGCCAACTAGACATGGAGCCATTGATCACTACCCGTTGAGCCCGACGATCTAGCCAGCTTTCTATCCACCTTACAGTCCACTCATCCAGCCCATACTACTTTAACTTGGCGGCAAGAATACTGTGGGAGACCGTATCAAAAGCTTTGCTAAAGTCAAGGAATAACACATCCATTGCTTTCCCCTCATCCACAGAGCCAGTTATCTCATCATAGAAGGCAATTAGGTTAGTCAGGCACGACTTCCCCTTGGTGAATCCATGCTGACTGTTCCTGATCACTTTCCTCTCCTCTAAGTGTTTCATAATTGATTCCTTGAGGACCTGCTCCATGATCATAGAAATGTAGGGCTGGAAGGGACCTCAAGAGGTCATCCAGTCCGGCCTCCCATGCTGAGGCAGGACGAAGTTTACCTAAACCATCCCTGACAGGTGTTTGTCTAACCTGTTCTTAAAAACCTCCACAAATGCAGATTCCACAACCTCCTTTGGAAGCCTATTCCAGTACTTATATTAGACTTGATTTCCTAATATCTACCCAACCTCTCTCTTGCTGCAGATTAAGCTCATTACTTCTTGTCCTACTTTCAGTGGGCATGGAGAACACTTGATCATTGTCCTCTTTATAACAGCCTTTAACCTATTTGAAGACTGTTATCAGACTCCCACTCCATCATCTTTTCTCAAGATTAAATAAGCCCAGGTTTTTTTTAACCTTTCCTCATACTTCAGGTTTTCTAAACCTTTTATCATTTTTGTTGCTGTCCTCTGGACTCCCTCCAATTTGTCCACATCTTAAAATGTGGCACCCAGAAACCATACACAGCTGAGGCCTCACCAGTGCCAAGTAGAGCAGTTCCAGTCACCTTCTGTGTTTTACATATAACACTCCTGTTAATATGCCACAGAATGATTTATGCTTTTTGCAACTACATCACGCTGTTGGTTCATACTCAGCTTATGATCCACTGTTACCCCCAGATCATTTTCAGCAGTACTACTGCCTAGCTAGTTATGCCCCATTTTATATTTGTGAGATTGATTTTCCCCCCCTTCCTAAATAGAGTACTTTGCACTTGTCTTCATTGAATTTTATCCTGTTGAATTCAGACCCACTATCCAATTTGTCAAAGTCACCTTGAATCCTAATCCTGTCATCAGAAATACTTTCAACCCCTTGAAGCTTGGTGTCATCTACAAATTTTATAAGCATACTCTCCACTACATTATCTAAGCCATTAATGAAAATGTTGAATAGCGCTGGTCCCGTGTAGGACCCCACTAGATGCATCCTCCCAATTCAACAACAAACCATTGATGACTACGCTTTGAATATGGTCTTTCAACAAGTTTTGCACCCACATTAGTGTTTCAGTTAGACCGCATTTCCCTAGCTTGCTTGAGAGACTGTCATGGGGGACTGTGTCAAAAGTCTTATTAAAATCAAGCTATATTACTTCTACTGCTTCTCTCCATCCACAAGGCCAGCAATTCCATCAAAAAATGAAATTGGGTTGGTTTGGCATGATTTGTTCTTGACAGGTATTGCAGTTAGGCTGACTGGTCTATAATTCTCCAGGTCCTCCTTGTTCCCTTTTTAAAAGATAAATACTACATTTTTCCTTCTCCTGTCCTCTGGGACCTCACCCATTCTCCATGAGTTCTCAAAGATATGTGCTAAGGGTTCCAAGATTGCTTCAGTTAGTTTCTTATGTATCCTGCGGTGAATTTTCTCGGGCTGTGGTGACTTGAATACATCAATTATCTTGTGATCTGTGCTGGGAAGTTTGGATTAGAACATTCAGAAAGAGCAGCTCAGTCTTGGGAGGAACTGTCCTGTTAGGAAACAAATATTTTATGTTCTCTTTGTTCAAACATGATGAAGCCCAGGTGTGATAGGATAAATGGTCCCTAGCCCTCCATCAGACTTCTTCTGGAGTAGCCTTATGAGACTCTGAGTGATCCCAATGAGGAACTTGCACAGTATCTCCTGGTCTTGAAATTCAACCACTTAAGAATAAAGCTATCAAAGTCAGATAAAGGACAACGAGAATTGCCAAGGATAATACCATGCCCGTCTCCTGTCTTAAACTTCCTTGGGGTCATGAAAAACAACAGTAATATGGTGAATGTGAAGTTTTTGCAAATTGCTTCAGAAACAATACTTTTGTTGTATGCCTGGAACAATGAACTAAAAAGGCTGCCTCTCCTATAAGGTATTTTTATCACCCGGACACAAAAAATGTTTTACATGTGATGAGCACACTTCATACAACCAGTGAACAAAAGAAGACTGGAAGGCAACCTTCCACTTTATTAAAGCAACTAGTGAAAAATTATCCAGATGGTAAGGAAAGACGAGTGAGAAGAGGATAGAATGGAGATGACTCTTATGGCTGAGATACTCAATTCCTTTTTTAATTCTGCCATTAGCCAAGAAAATAAGGAAAAATAAACATTAGGAATTAATTATGGGATTGTGAACATATCTGTCAGCTCCTGTTTTTGCAGCTTAAATAAATGTTTCTGCTACAGAGTACTTGAGGGCCAAATCAGAAGTGACATTATTAGATCCTATTCTATTGGCAATGAAATTGCAGTAGGTGTGAATTTGGCCCATGGTCTCTGGATGCTTGGATTAAATTGCTGTACATTACTCTATTTGGAAGATGATATGTGTTCCTGTTTTGATATTACTCCATTTTATTATTCTCCTGTATTTTTGTCAATTTTTTCAGAGTACTGTTAATATGAGTGTGGTGCACAACAACTTCCTAACTGACACAAATCCATTGAATTTTGGCTATATGAACATCTGGGGAATAGGAAACCAACAGATTACAAATGTTACTGTCACTTATGATGGACAGACACATATGATTACTAACTTCACAAGTAACCAAGAAAATCAGGTAGGTGAAAAATTTAAAGGTTTTGGTTACAATATGTTCTCAAGTACTGTTATAATAAACCCTTTCTTTTTAGTCTATACATTTCTGCATATTCTCAATTTATGCATCTTAATGTATGTTCCAATAATGTAAAGTGCTGGATATAAACCCAAGACATAAAGATACTAATTTTAGATTAAAACTGCATTGTTAAACCTCCCTGTTATGCCTAGGCAGTGCAAATAAGCTCTTCCAGGCAGGGACTGTCGGTTTTCATTTTGCACACTCCTAAGCATAGCGTCAAGGCTTACGTTATGAATTACATCTCAAAAAAACGACATTAAAAGAAAGTTAACAGAAATGCCGGAATTAAGGCTGATCCCACAATCTTAATTCAACCCTATTTTTATTTGCATTATGATACAGCCTTTAATTACAGAATCACATACTGGTTTTCTACAGGACCCCTGCCTCATTCACTGAATGGTTAGTTATTCAATATTTCTCTTTAATCCTCCATATTCAGTGTGTGCCCTCAGGCCTATTTAATGTTCACCAACCAAACTCTGAACTGAATGCAAGATTATTTATTTCCTCATGGCATTTCTGTGGTGCTGTCGCCATGGTATTTGAGGGCCCAGCATCACACACAAATTTGGTGGCAGAGAGGGATAGACTCCAATTCCTCAGGGAGGGAGTTGCAGTTGTGAGAGCCCAGCACTTCTCCAAATCTGGCCCCAGGTATCTCACACTGGACATCCAAAAAATGGAGGAATAGACATTTAGTGGCTCGCTGAAAATGTTTGTTTAGGTGATGACCAGCATCACACAGGAATTCGGCATGCGAGAAAGGAATGGAATAGAGTTTTCCAGGATGACATGCAGCTACTTTAACCATGGAACTATCCTTTCCCTTTCTGCAGTCTCCTGCCTAAACACCTTCAAACTTCTGCAATTCTGCAACAAATGATGCAGAGAGTCTACAGACCATAGCCTCACTCACTATATAACCCTGATTAATTCCAATAGCACTGTGCATCTTGGGCACTGAATGAGGCAAAGTCCTGTGCGGGGAAAAAAATGTGTGATCATATAGTCAAACTATATAATAATGCATGTGTACAAGTGGGCTGAATTAAAGCAGTCTTAATTCTGGCATTCCCTAACTTTTTAGTGCTGGACTTTGCAACCTTAAGGTTTGGGGGTGATATTATATAAAGAAAAGCTTAACATGGTTCTTTGGATATAATTTACTAATTTCAAGCAAGCAAACAAACAAATTGGAAAAACAGAAAATCCATTATGTGGAACCATATGGCCTATAATTTGGATCATCAGCAGGGCTTGGACCTTTTGATCAACAGATTATTTGAGCTCACGGAGTAATTGTAGCAGTAATAGGCTCTTGTCCTCTTTTGTCAACCAGTTACTAAGGAGGGGGTGATGCATATGCTTTGCCAGTGGATTTCACAGATATTTTCTGATAGCAAAGAAATGTAGCGACTCAAGAATCCTGGGTTCAATTCCAGGTTCTGTAGGGGAGTGTATTTTAGTGGTTATAAAGTCTGCTGCCTCTGTGCCCATAGTCTCTCTACTTCTATTCACCCCAACTCTGGACTCTATCTCCATCTCCTTCTATGGACTTCCCCATCCTGATTCCTGATTCCCTGCATCCCTACCTACTGTTCCTGCCTCTCTTCTCAGTCTGTCTCCCCTCCTTTCTGGTTCCTGCCACTCTGTTCCCATCTACTCCCCCTCCAGCTCCTACAGAGGCTCAGATATTAAAACACACATTCAGGGTTGGTAACTACCCCTTATTTGGATTTATTTGTGTTCAAATGACATCCTTGATTTAAGGCCCTGATTCAGGAAAGCACTTCAATTTTTTTTTAAGCATGTGTTTAATTTTTAACACATGCTTAAGTGTTTTCCTTAAGTAGGGACAAAATAAATCAAAGCTATTTGTTTTTCCTTTTAAAAATACTGTCCCTCATATTAGAGATTAATTAAAAGAAAGTAGAATTCCATTTCATTACCCTTAGATTCATTTGTTTAGGTCCAGTATTCACCAACCCGTTTTCTATGCAGTGACTGCTAGGCAGAATGTTTTGCTGTTTATTTATACCAGGCTGCTCTTGCTTCCTCTACAAGTTTTCATTTGATTTCTTTAATCTAATACCTCTCACAACTGAGCTAAGCTCTCTTTCAGCTCCTTCTTTTCTCATTTTCACTGACAGCCTTTGCCGCCTTCTGTTCATCCTATGCTGCTATCAGTCATGAGAAAATGCTTTTAAGGATTCTACCCTTTCCATCTCTTGAACTACCTTTAGAAAACGAAATATTTTCATGCCATCTCTATACACTGTAATTTAAAATGGATCTAATCTTTTCTGCTCTCTACTTTTTTATAACTAGAGACATTTTCAAATGAAAATTGAGATATCCTATCCTTTAGGGATAACCTAATCTCTCTCACTGTCTTCCCATATAACATTTCAAGCAATAAATAAAGTTCTCACGACTTTGAGAACTTACCACAGCGCAGAGGCAGTTTCCAAGAGTTTTAATTAAAGCTAAGCATTTATTTAGGTTACAGTGTCCTATCTTCAACTTGAATAGAATCATTTCTTTTCTTGTATTTAATCTTTGATCATCTATCTACCTTTGAACTTGGATGACTATCCTCTCCTTGTCCCATTTCTGCTGTCACTCTTGCATAACTTTAACCTTATAAGACACAATAGAATTTCACACAGATAGGGCAATCTTTTTCAAACAGGGGTGTTTTTACTTGCTGTGTTATTAAATATAGCCAGTGGTACAGGAGCCTGGAATACAGTGGTGCACTAAATGTATACATTTTCTAATTAAAATACCTGAAGAAGAAAGAGATACAATTTTAGAACCTAACTGATCTTCCAAAATGCTTATTACTTAAAATGAAAAGTCAATTAGCTATTGCATACCTAGTTTTCTATCTAAAATGGAATATTAAACCATAACTAATATTGTTTGCAATGTTGTTGTAGCTGTGTTGGTTCCAGGATATTAGAGAGAGAAGGTGAGTGAGGTAAGATCTTTTATTGGAACAACTGCTGTTGGTGAAAAAGACAAGCTTTCAAGCAACAAAGAGCTCTTCTTCAGGCCAAGAGAAGAGCTCTGTATAACTTGAAAGCTTGTCTCTTTCACTAATAGAGGTTGCTCCAGTAAAAGATATTACCTCACTCACCTTATAACTAATGCTGACAGTTCAATGGGAAATCTGTTTAAATGATTAGTTATCCTGTGTAATTTAGAAGTATGTAAACTTAAAAAAAATGCTTTTGAAAACTTAGCCTTTTTGGTTCATTAGAAAGCCTTTCCTAGGCTCTTCCATTATAAGTATTTTACACAACATACAGTCATGTCTTTTAGACCAAGGTCCTGCAGTGAACTCCAAATGGGCATAACCTCTGTGTAGCCCTGAGTGAAAACACATGTCAATAGACCAAGGACTAGTTCCACAAAGGGGACTGAGAGTCAATGTTGCAATGCCTGACATTTAGGCACCCTGCAGTCTAGTGGACTCTATAGCCCCAAGTTAGGTACCCATGCTCCCTATACAATGCATGGGGAGAGTTAGGTGCTGAAGAACGGAATCTACAAAAGCCAGCAAATTGAATGTAGAGCCACCTAAGCTAGCATGTAGGAAATGCTGAGGAGAAAGGTGAGCAATTAGGTTCCCCCTCCCCCCAAAAAGGGAGGGAGGTATTTAAGTCCAGGTTGGAGGGAAGTGCTGCTCTCTGCTTTGGATGATCAGCTCTGAACTCTCTCCTGGAATTAGCTACCTTAGCCATTTCTCACCAAAAAGGAGGAGGAAGTAGTGGTGCCCCCCGTACTTTTAGCCAGTGGTTGGGCACTCACCTCGGCTGAGAGAGACTCAGGTTCAATTCCCTCCTCTGCTGTATATAGAGAAAGGAATAGACTTTTGGATCTCCACCCCCACCAGGTGAGTGCCCAAACCATTGGCCCCTGGGGGATTCTGGGATGGGTTTCTCCCAATCTCTCCTGTTAAAGTTATTCCACTGTGTATAATAAAGAGTCACTGGGATAGAGAAAGTGTGAGAATGAGGCACTCAGGTGAGACTTTGGAGACCAAGGTGCAAGTGAGCTCGGCAGGAAAATGCTTAGTTTAAGAATCCTGTTGGGACTTAGACATGAGCTGGGAGCCAGGCATCTAGAGTGAGGCATCATATGCTCACTGACAGATTTTTAAATATTTAAGACACTTTACTAATGAAATTGTAGGCACTGAGGGGAGTTTACCAGTGGCAATCTAGGTGCATAAGGACTTCAGACTTAAGTGGCAGCTGAAGGGTTTTTTGAAGAACTAAAATTTAGATTTTGGTGCCTAAAGTGGCAGTTTGGTCACTGGGACTAGATCCCTTTGTGGATCTAGTCCCAAATCCCTAAGGCCTGGTCTACACTAACCCCCCAATTCGAACTAAGGTACGCAACTTCAGCTAGAAGTCGACGTACCTTAGTTCGAACTTACCGCGGTCCAGACACGGCAGGCAGGCTCCCCCGTCGACTCTGCGTACTGCTCTCGCCGAGCAGGATTACCGGAGTCGATGGCGAGCACTTCTGGGTTCGATTTATCGCGTCCAGACAAGACGCGATAAATCGAACCCGGAAGTTCGATTGCCAGCCGCCGAACTACCGCGTAAGTGTAGCCAAGCCCTAAGAATGACTGGGCTGTGCTCCCCTCCATTGTGATTTGTTATTATATACTCATACCGATTTTCTTCCTGTGGCCTCTTCTCTACTTTCAGGTGCTACAAATTAATTTTATTGAGAAACTATTCAGCATTGAAAAATTTACACACCTTACATGGACAACAAGCAATTAAGCATCGGTGGACAACAGGCAGTTTTAAAGCATCTCGAGAGGCATCTTTTCATCAGCTGTTGTATTTTGTTCAGTCATACTAATAGCGAAAAAACAAAGAAATAAAAAAAGTCTATTGTGCATACTACTGCACTAAGACGTAATTTTGCCTGTGCCACTTCATTCTGACATGCTTAGTAGGGATGTTCGCTTAGCTTGCACACAGGGGTAGGAGCCGATTTTGAAACATACATGTCATATTTATGAAAACATATGTTAAGATTTCTCTGAGATCTTTTGCTGAGTAATACAGAGAGCATAATTTCTGCAGGTTATTGAGGTGGAGAAAAAAGCCAGTGAAATATAATATGACACTATGAAAATGTTCTTTACCTTGCCATTTGTAAATTGCAATATGCATTTTGTTTTATACAATACAGTACACTTTTAGTGTAATTTATCCTACTGTGTGCAAGAGAACTGAAGTTATGAGATTACTATGCATTGAAAATAAAAATGTATAAATTAATAATTTTGATTTATTTTGGATGTAACTTAATTTTTTAGTTGAATTGGGCTCAAACCAGAATGTGCAATCTAAATATCCTAATCCATGGGGAGGGACCTAATCTGAATGCAGTTCTAGAGCTGATGTTATATCCTGCAGCTAGATGTTAGTGTGGACCCTTTCAGCCAGGCTTAGCTCAATTGACTCTGCTGGTCTGACACTTCTGCATCTGTTTGGAGGACGCAGCATCTATCCTCTCTCTCTATAATGGTCTGAACTAATGTTGGATATCAGGTTCATCTTTAATATTACAAATATTCAGTTAAATAGGATATTGCTCTTTCTGCTGCTGTGTCCACTTTAACTAGTGGAGACAATACTGTAGTTTTCAACTTGATGCAGTGTGTCAGCAAAGATCCTGGAATAATAGTTCTGAAAGGTGGGAACTGCTACATTCAGCCAAGCCCCTTGCTGATAACTTTAAACTGTTTCATTCCTCACATAAAAAAAGGAGCGGGAGGGTTTCAGAGCTTCACGGCTGTCTATGAGCGACATTTCATTTTGATGCTATACATGGATGGCATTTGGCTGAGCTCCATTGCTTCTTTGTTCCTGCCAGCTCAGGACAGAGCCAAGTGAAAGGCAATTAGCAGAGCCCCTGGGCACATTCAAAGCTGCACTAGAAATCCAAACTCGAAGAGCTCAGTGCATTTTGGCAACTCAGATGGGTGGAGCAGATCTTAGAAGAGCACCTCCATCTTTTTTTCTTCTGTTCTCCCTCCCAATGAGGAGCCAAGAAGAAAGAGGGACAGAAAGTGTTTGTGGCAGTGGTGGGGGGGGGGGGGGGGGGGAAAAAGAAGAGCACAAGATTTCATTAATGTGAGGCATAAATATTAAAGAGCAACAGGCAATCATTGATTATTAAAGACATTTCACAAAAAGATTATTATTAATAGTAGAGACAGTGCACTGTCCCACTAAAGAATTGAGAGAGAGAAAGTGTCTTTTTAAAGGCTAAATTCATAAAAGGGACTTAATCATTGCAATGTCTAACTTTTAGGGGCCTTGCTAGGTAGTGGAATTCATAACCCTGAATCAGCTGTGCAGGCTCCCTATATAATGCCTGGGAAGAGTTAGGTACCTACAAATGAGATTCACAAAGGCCAGCCTAAGCCTGACAGTAGGAAAGGGGTGCGAGCTAAGCCTCATTCCTCAGGGAATTAGGTGCTTATTGCTTTGTGGGATCCACCATCTCCTGGAGTTAGTTGCTAAAGGCATCACTGCAGAGCAGTCAGGGTAGGGGGAGAAAGTAGCAGCACCTGCTTCCCTTACAACCTTTAGCACATGGTGTTAGAACATCAGTTGAATTCCCCACTCTGCCTGATCTGGAGCAGGGATTTGAATGTGGGTGGCCTACCTTTCACTTGAATCATTGACCTAACTCATGGTTTCTATTTGTACAAGCCTGGTTTAGTGGCACCTGGACTAGCACCTAAGCTCCATAAAGATTTAAATAAATGGCCCTTGCCCCTTCTCCTGCACTCTAGGAGACTTTGTCTTGGTCAGCAGGGTAATTAAGGGGGGAATAAAGTGCTCCCCTTTGTGCGGGCTTCCATGTGGCAGGTGCGTGGGCAAGTGGCACTGAGGTAAGCCATTGGCCCCTGGTCATCTGAAAAAAGACCTATAAACCACGTTCTTCCAGCCTAAGCCGCCACCCAAGCCCAAGTGAGTGTCCATTGCAGGTTCTCGGCGGCATTGGGGGGGATGTCGGTTCCCTGATAAACCAGGATCAGATGTGGACCTCGGGGAAGGCATTTCCTAAAAGAAAGTGGAGAATCGGGTCTGGGATCCTAATGCCTGGTATAGTGAAGTGACAATCCTGTCTTTCACATCCCTTTAATCGTTATGCCAACGGAGGGGGTGAGGTGGAAGGTCCAAGCAATAGGATTGGACCAGTTGTTGAGGCGTGACTTGCACTTTACTGCCTAATACTGTATTGCCTAATAGTTCTCCAATAAGTGAAAGTAATAAAGTTGTGACCTCTTTAAACTACTTCCGTGCACCTTGTCTTTCTGCCCAGGGACAAAAGGAATATTTGAGCTAAACATCAAGAAAAACTTCCTAACAGTAAGATCTATTAGACTGAGGAAAAGTCGCCCAAGAAAAGTGGTAGTGCTCTGGCCCATGGGAAATTTAAAACTGAACCCAAAAGAACACTAGAAAATACACAAGAAAGAAAAGGCTTCCATTAATAGATGAACAATATGCCCACCTGACTTGTATGATTCTATGTTATTGCTTGCCAGTGAAGACATTATTAAGGAGGCTCTTCTTTCCTGCTAGGCATCAGACACCTCAAAATAAAAAAAGAGAAACAGCCATAAAAAGCTTGCATGGTGACTACTTAATTAACATTTCCATTCTGGGAGTTTCCAGTGCCTATTTCTCTTCTTGAACTCCTATTGTATCACAAACTCCCCTGTGGTAATGTAGGGGGAAGAAAAACGCCAATCACAGCCTTTTGAGGTTCATCAACCTTTATTTACAGATCCAAAATATGAGCATCCTATTCACAAACAGCTGATTGAGTGTTGCTACACAAAGGCACCAAATATAAATACAGCTATCCACTTGCTGATTTTTTAACAGATTCAATCGTTGGCATAATGGCAATATGATACACATCTCTGACAATTTACTGCCTGAAGCAATATAACTTAGGGACTGATCAAACAGTGCTTATCCAGCATGGCTGTATAAGGATCTTACTTTGGTGGGCAAGTGGAATTCACAACCCCAAGTTAGGCACCCAAGCTCCCTGTACAATGTGTAAGAAGACTTAAAAATGAAAGAGCAGTGAAGGTGCTAGTAGCTCTTATAAAGCTGAAGCTAGAAATTGTAGCAAATTGATATGGGAAGCAAAGGGACACAAGGGGAAATCGATGGCCAATAGAGTACAGACTATTGGGGTCAAGGAGAGCAAGACTGAGCCTAGTGTGTGTGTGTGTGGGGGGGTCATGAAGGGTTCAGTCAGGGTATGTATTAAAGTCGTGGGGCCATGGAGCACAAGGCTGGCAAGAGTGTGTGTGCAGGGGTCATGCAGGAGTCACTGGATGCAGGCAGGGTCACAGAGGGAGTCAATTAGGGAATCTCTGGCAAAAGGGAGTCATACAACGTTCAGTGGGCCTGAGTATCAAGGTGGAGGGGGTGTTCAAATGCGGGCATGGCGAGCAACAGTTGAGGATCACACCGGAGTTTGGTGGCAGTCAGCATCATGTGGGGAGGGTGGTGTCGTTTAGGAACTGTCTGGAAAAAGTAGGGTCATGCAGGGGCCAATGAGGCTATCATGTCAGTGAGGGCACAAAGATCATGGAAAGCACGGCTGAGAGTCATGCAAGGGGTCAATGGGCCTGCATATCAAGGCAGAGAGGGTCAAACAAAGTTGCGGAGAGCAACAGTTGTGATCATGTGGCTCACTGGGGTGGGGAGGGTGGTCACCGATGGTAAGTGTTGAGGCAGTCAGGGTCACAGCGCGGGATCATGCGGGGGGGGGGGGGGG
>NW_020664439.1:32328695-32468605 GCF_002925995.2 Terrapene triunguis | reverse complement strand
GGGGGGGGGGGGGGGGGGGGGGGGGGGGGGGGGGGGGGGAATGGGTCTGCATATCACAGCAGTGTGATCACGTGGGGCAACATTTGTGACAGTGGTCACTGATGATCCATTTGGAGGCAGATGGTGTCAGGATGCGTGTGTGTGTGTGTGTGTGTGTGTGGGTCAATAATGGAGAATCTGGCGGAAGCACGTAGATGCAGCGGTCAATGAGGTTGACTAGCAAGGCATTGGGGGGTCAAACGAGGTCACGGAGGCTCATGGAGCTCAAGGTTGGGGGGCATTAATGGTGGCCAGTAGCAAGTATGGGATCACACAAGGTCATGGATAGCATGGCTGGAAGTAGTAGGGAGGTTCATGCAGGGGGGGTCACTGATATGTTTGGAGGCAGTCACACTCACGGAGGGGTCATTTAGGGAATGGCTGGAGAAAGTGGGATCATTCAGGGGCCAACGAGGTTATCAAGTTGTGGCGGGGGGACACTGGGCCATGGAGAGCAAGACTGAATGTAGTGGGAGTGTCAGTAAGGCTGAGTATCACTGCAGTGTGGTTGCATGAGGGTCGGGCAAGAGTCGGATTACTTTTGGAGGCAGTTGGGTCGCAAAGGGGTCAGTAGGAGTGTAGTGGGGCGGCTCCGCCCTCCCTCCAGCAGAAAAAGGGTTAAAGTCAGCCCTGGGAGAAGGTTGTGGCTGACAGCTGCTAAGCTAGGCTGATTGGGGAAGCGGGCCGCAACTGGGACACAGTCAATCAGGCCACAGCTGGCCTGTATAAAAAGGCTGTGAGCCAAATGCCCAGGAGGAGTCTCTCTCCAGGCTGGGAGAGAGAGAGCAGAGTCTGGTTCCTTTTAGAAAGGGTGCTGGGAGTGAGGCAGGGCTGGAGAGCTCCAGGTTGGCAACTCCCCAGGCTGCAGGGCCTGGTCCAAGGCCAGTTGGGAGGCAGAGGAAGGTAGCAGGTCCGCACCCCCTTGCCTATGATGAGTGGCTTTTACACTGCAGTCTGCCCCAGGGAGCAGGGGCTTGGTGGTGATTGGCAGTAGCCCAGACTGAGGCAGGGTGGGGATTAGAGGGTTGGGGGTTTCCCAGAGACGGGAGACCCACAGAGACTGGTGGGGGTATTGCACTGGGCTCCAGGAGGGACACGGGGCCAGCTACAAGCTGGACACTGGCCTGCAGAGGGCACCCAGGCTGGAAAAGAGCTAATTCCCTGAGACGACGAGCAGGAGGCGTCGCAGGGGTGAGTCCTGCACGTTTACAAGGAGACGGCCAGGGTGTGTGTGGTGGGGGGGCGGTGAGCAGGGGTCACTGAGGCTGAGTATCAAATCAGTGGGGTCATGTTGAGCAAGGCTGATTGGATCTCATGCAGGGGGTCAGTGAGGGCCAGGAAGTGTGTGTGTGTGGGGGGGGGGTCACAGGAAGCAACACTTGTGGTACTCAGGACATGGGTGGGGTCACTTCTGAGACGTTTGTAGGTTAATAAGGGCATTTCTAGAGTAAGAGAGGTTATGTGGGGCAGTCAGAGAGCTTGCGTATCAGGTCAATGAGGCCACACAGAGTCATGGAGCGCAAGGCTGAAGGTAGCGGGCACGGAGGCAGTCATGCATCAGTCAATGGGCCTCAGTATCAAGGCAGAGGGGGGTCAAATGAAGCCCTGGAGCACATCAGTAGTGAGAGTGAGGATCACCCAGGGGTCAGTGATGATAAGTTTGGAGGCAGTCAGGGTCACAGGAGTCAGGGAATCGCTGGAGGAAGCAGGGTCATGCAGGAGTCAAAGAGGCTGACTAGCAAGACAGTGGGAGGGGGTCACATCAGGTCATGGAGCTCAAGGATGAAGCTGGGAGGGTTAGTGAGGACCAGTAGCAAGTAGTGGGGGGTCACACATAGCATGGCTGGAGGTAGTAAGGGGTCATGTGGGGGAGGGGGGTCACTGATAAGTTTCGAGGCAACTGGAGGAATGTCTGGAGGCTGTCGAGTGATGCAGGGGGCAATGAGGCTATGTCAGTGGAGTTACGTGGGTCATGGAGAGCAAGGCTAAAGGTACTGGGGGGATCATTGCATCTGAGTATCATGGCACTGTGGTGACCGAGCAACACTGGAGGCAGTGAGTGTCATGCAGGGGTCACTGATTATACTTTAATCGGGGTCACAGACGGGGTCAATTAGAGAAAGTTTATATCTGGAGGAAGAGGGGTCAAGAAGGATGAGTATCAAGTCAGTGAGGTCACACGGGGTCATGGAGAGCAATGCTGAATGTAGTGGGGGTCATGCAGGTGTCACTGGACCTGAATATCAAGGCAGTGTGGTCCCACGACTTCCCAGGGAGCAACATGTGGGGTAGTGAGGATCACACAGTGATCACTGATAATACATTTGGAAGCAGACAGGTCAATAAGGGAGTGTCTGGAGGAAGAGCATTGAGGCTGAGTATCATGCCAGTGGGGTCACGCAGGGTCTTACAGAGCCAGGCTGGAGCTAGTAGGCGTCACTGATAAGTTTAGAGATATTCAGGGTCACAGAGGTGTCAATTAGGAAATGTCCGGAGAAAGTGAGGTCAGAAGGCCATTATCAAGGTACTGGGGCTCTCACAGGGTCACAAAGAAGAAGGCTGTCAATGGGGGTCATGGCAAGCCAGGCTGAAGGTAGTAGGGGTCATGCGTCAATGTCATTGAATTCTTTCAAATTAGTCAGACGATCTCTGCCATGTTCTTGGAAATCAGGTTAATTAATTTCTTCTTTGACTAGGTTACTGGTCTGGTGGATAGGGGAATGCGCTGGACATAATATACCTAGACTTTAGCAAGGCTTTTGACACAGTTCCCACATGACATTCTGCTAAGTAAACTGGAGAAATGATGGCTTGGCCAAACTACAGTTAAATGGATACATAATTGGCTAAACAACGGCAAACACAGTAACTATTAATGTCAGATTGGAGGGAGGTCTTGAGTGGGGTTCCACAGGCATCTGTTCTGGGTCCTGTGTTCATTAACATCTTTATTAATGACCTGGACACAGTGATCAAATTTGCAAATGAGACAAAGCTAGGGCAAGTTGGCAACACTTTGGTGGATAGAGCTAAAATTCAAAGGGATCTTGATAAATTGGAGAACTTGGCTACAAAATTAAATTCAACAAAGACAAAGTAAGGTGCTACACTTAGGGAAGAAAAACCAAAGGCACAAGTACAGAATAGGAGATAACTAGCTTGGCAGCAGCACTGCTGAGAAGGATCTGGGAGTTGTGGTTGATCACTGTTGACTCATGTAGAGGCAATGTGATGCTGTTGCAAAAAAGCAAATGCAATTTTAGGTTGCATTAACTGAAGCATAGCATACTAATCACGTGAGGCAATAGTACTGCTCTACTTGGGGCTGGTTAGGCTTCAGATGGAGTAGTGTGTCCAGTTTTGGTCACCAATGTGCAGAAAGGATGGAGAGAAACTGGAAAGGATTCAGAAGCAAGCAACAAAGATGATCAAAGGGATGGAATGAAATCCATCCTTCAGCCATTGTTCATATGGCTATGTTTAGTATGGAAAAGAGGAGGTTAAGGGGGGGACATGATAGCAGTCTTCAAATACTTGAAAGACTGCCATAAAAAATATGGAAAAAAATTGTTCTTTCGTGCTGCAGAGGGCAGGACAAAAGGCAATGGTTTCAAACTACAGCACAGCAGATTTAGATTAAATCTCAGGAAAAACTTCCTAACTGTAAGAACGGTAGGACAATGGAACAGACTGCCTAGGGAGGTTGTGGTAGCTCTTTCTCCGGAGATTTTCAAAAGGAGGCTGGATAACCATCTGTCTTGGATGGTTTAGAAACAACAAATCCCTCTGCATCTTGGCAGGGGATTAGACTAGATGGTCCTTGTGGCCACTCCCAACCCTATGATTGTATGTTTCTAGCTACCAGTAAGGCTCCATACTCACCTGAGTACTCAGTTACTCAATCTGATAATATCTCTCTGCTTTCCAGATCTTCTTCACTAACAGTACTGCCCTCTGCTTCCTCACACACTTTGAATCGGCACCTCTGCTTTATCTGCAGATTGCACACTGGAGAAGAACTGTGCTAGTCTCTGCAGCTAGCAAAATCAGGAAGTAGTTGCTCAGTAGAAATCATGTGTAAATCACATGGGCACATGGCTTCAGTACCACCCAAAGGAAATGTGGTGGTTTCTAATTGTTTTTGATTTGAAATAGTGCTTTCATTGAAACTAAAACTTGAGATAACATTTAAGAAAGTTAATAAAGAAGCAAACACACACTGATTAGAAATAGAAACCCCAGCAGAGCAAATGTATCAATTTTCCTGGTTCTAATTTTAAGCTGTAGAAATACATGTGATTTTCATAGGTTTAATAAAAATCTGAGTATTTTCACAGAGAAAATTTTGTATTAATTGTTAGTGCTTGATTTTCTTCTCAGAATAAATCAGGAATGACTCTACTGAAGTCAATAAAATTACACATGTAAAACCACCATAAAATGAAACCCAGGCTGCCTATTTTCTTCCTTACTGAGAAGTATCTAAACTTTGCCCAAGAATTGGCATGATCTCATCTATATACTGATTAAACTTCTCCCTAAGGTCAATATTCCCATTACTGGAACCTATGCTATAGCATGTAAATCGATATTTGAATAGGCTGAAGCTTTTCATATTTCTTCAGCCATTTCTATGTCTCTGTAACTTTCAAAAAATAAATGCCAGCCAGATGAGCCAGTATGTTTTCAAACTTCCCTTGCTAGCAGAATCAGATGAAAAATGGAGTGACTTCTAAATACTTTCAGAATATTTTGAAGAGAGAACTCTCAAGAGAGACTTGGATTTGATTTATTGCCTCTCACCATCGCACTGCAATTTACTTGTGATTGAGTCATTCATTGCTGTTAAATAGGGGTAGTTCCTCCTACCCCTGAGATTAAGTAGGTCTTTCCAAGACAAGAATACAACTGGAATATTCTATTTATTACTAACTGAGTCTTATGGTTTTGTTTTAATTTCAATTATTAGAATTACATATTCACTAACTACAGTGTACGTGGCACGGAGTAAATATAAATAAACAAAAATTATATCAACCAAAAGGGAAGGCATCTTTGTGTGTGTGTGTGTGTGTGTGTGTATATGTGCCCCATATATGTGAATTCTTTCCTTCTGTAACTAGGAAGAAAAAAGAGATATAACCATTTTTATACTGTGGTGAAAGTGTATGGAGGAATTACCCTTTGCAGACAATATATTCCAACCTACTTTACTGAAAGCTCTTGAACTGCTTGGATTGTGGGTGGATTCATATCACTCTATATGTGGATTTAAATGAGTTATGATGGAGACACTCAGCAAAGGAAATAGTTTTCTTCTGCTGTATATTTATAAACTACAAATGTGGCCTTCATGGGATATACATATGTATGTAAAGGGCTAAATCATCCATACACTTCCATCACAGCATGAAAGTGTTTATATCTAGCTTCCCCCCATGCTCATTACTGAAGGGAAGATCTCACTTCCCTTTTGATCCATATATACAAATGATCCATATATAATCTTTACTCCAGCAACTAGAAAGATGGGGGGGAACAATCTGGTTACAAACATTTTTATGCATATGGTAAAAGAATATGGCTGTTTAACTCATTGGAGAATGTAGATATCTATATTTACAGAGAATGGTGTGTGTGTATATATATACAAAAATACTAGATATTCATATTCACATTCACATCTTCCCAAGCATCAGTCTGAGTTTACAAAAAATGTATTTTCAGGGATAACTGAACTTTTTTTGGGTAAACTACCAAAGTTAACAATCTGTGTATCTGCAGAGTAAAGGCTCAAAACAGCACACCCTTGAAACATTTGCGATAGCTCTGACTGTTCTCAGGAAAACATTACAAAAATATATAAAATGTAAAAATTAAAAAGTATTTTCAAAAGACATTTTGATCCATGAGGATCACAAGTATTTTTTTAAAGTTGCTGTTATTTTCTACAGTCTTTTCCTGTCTCACCCCTCCCTCAAATTCCAATAACCCTTTGACCTTCAAAGTCAGAAGTTGCTTTGCAGTAATTTACCAAGCTAATTTTGATTGAGAATAGGTTTGGCTACATTATTTTGTTCCTCTTTCTCAACAGAGTGGACTTTAGCTAGAGAAAAAATTGTTACTCTCCAGGGCACAAAAGTCCCAGGACATAAGTCAGACTATTGTCAATGGCAAAATGTTAGAAGGAAACACAGCTCTGCACCCAGGGCCGGCTTTAGCGATTTTGCGCCCCCAAGCAGCGCAAAAAAAATAAATTAAAATTAAAATTTAAAAGCCGTGATCGCGACCGGCGGCAATGCGGCGGCAGGTCCTTCGCTCCGAGAAGGAGTGACGGCCCCTCCGCCGAATTGCCTCCGAACGTCTGGACGTGCCGCCCCCCTCTTCATTGGCCGCCGAGGCACCTGCTTGCTACACTGGTGCCTGGAGCCGGCCCTGTCTGCACCCAGAAGTTCCAAAGCTACTCAACAGGAAAGGGGGTAATAAAAAAAAAAACATTCCTACATTCTGAGTTCTCCAACTCTTATCTTTCGTATCCCCCACTGAACCACTGACAGGAATTGCTACAGTCAGACTGGAGGAGAGACAGAGGATTCCTAGCCAAGTCCTTTTTTTTTTTATTTCAATAAAAATTTACTTTTATATGAGGATGAAGATAGAGGGAGGAGTTAAGTCTCAAATCACCTGGCACCCTATCCCTTATTATTGTTGTTTGGATTTCTTGCTGATTGAAGTATGAATGCTGGAAATGAATAGGAGTTCTTTAAATTCAGAGAGAAATTCCGTGGGCAGATCTACACTACCGCTTAAGTTGATCTAACTTACATCACTCAGGGTGTGAAAAAGCCCCCCTCCCACTTCTCAAGCGACACCAGTTTCGCACTGTCCATACCAGTGCTATGTCGGTGGGAAATGCTCTCCTGCCTACATAGCTTCTTGCCAAGGAGTAATTATGCCAATGGGACAGCGCTGTCCCGTCGGCATAGCATGTCTTCAGCAGACATGCTACAGCAGCACAGTTGCATCAGTGCTGATGTAGTGCTGCAGTGTAGACTGGCCCTGTGTGTTGTAAGTCATTAGCCTTATGCTATCTTATTCTTATCCCTGACTGAACTTCATTTTGAATACACTGAGCAGGGGAAATTTCCTCTTTGGAAAGGTCATACAGACCTTTCATGGGTTTTTTTGTCCCCCTGCTGGATGTCTTGTACCAGTAGGGAAAAGGTGGTCTTGGGTTTGAGACCCATGCCTGGGCATTAGAGAAGCTTCACTCTATCCCTGGCTTTGCAACAGGCTGGTATCTGCCATTGAACAAAACAGACTGGGATCCTTAAAAGCAACTTTGCTGGGAGCAGAGTTAGGCCGATGCTGAATGCTTTTGAAAACCCCACTCTTTGCACTTCAGTTTCCTTACCCATCAAATCTGAATAGTACAATTACTGAAGTGTTGGCAGACTAATTCACTGATGTCTGTAAAGTGTATACAAAACTTCAGATGAAAGGAATTCAATAAGCGCTCTGTTTCAATATTTCACACTGTACAATTTTAAAAAAATATTGTTGAATAAAATAGCTGTAGCGTTTGTTTGTTTGTGTGGCTACATTGTAAGAGGAGGTAGAAATAGGGATTATTTTTAGTAATTTATAGGGGATACTCAGAGAAGGCTATATATACACTGTACAAATGTAAAGTTTTATATATACACATTATATATTATAGTATTAATTATGATTATTTTTATTAAGGACCAGAGATAGTATTCTACCACAGAGATAAAAGAAAAGCTGTTGTAAAGTAATAGAATATACTTAAAAATATATTTCGGATTTAAGAGCATAGTCCCTTAATCCCTTGACTAGCAGAATCCTATCTATGGTTGACTAGGTTATTTTTATTTGTTCTTGTCCAATTCAGTACTTTATAAAAATTTCACGGTTACATGATCTCTGAAATAAAATAACATGTAAGCTTTTAGTGGTGGATGACTAACAGAGGATATTTGGTTTAACTTTCAAACACAATTAAAGTTTTTAGCGCCAGCCCACAGTAAGATTAAAAATCCCTAATATATTTTGATTTCTGTAACCCAGAAAAAGAGAATTTTGTATAAAACAAAGCTGGAGGGCAAGAGGACAGCAAAGAAATTTTTAAGTCGTTTTTAAAAGAAAACAAAAGAATTTCATGTACTCAACAGTCTTTTCTCAGTGTCAACTTTAGAAGTTTTCTAAAGCGTAACAACATTACTTCAAAGGCATTGGGTTTAAATGTATACTAGATAATGAAAGAACACCTTTTCAGACACACATAAAAAAATTACATAGCTGAAATTTTGACAAATGATGTACCAGACAATATCTGGTCATGGAAATAAAGATGCTGGAAAGAGTGACAGCTTCTCTTCAGCTAATTGACAACATGGGAAACATACACATCAAAGGAAGTATGTTATGATATTGCTCTAGTGAATATAGTCTGTCAGAAAATGTAGCCTGTTTATTAGTTAGAAATAAGCATTGTTTTTAATCTTCAGCATCATACGGGCATGCATTTGAGAAGGAAATGGAATAAAGTTTTAAGTCCCAGCAGCAAGAAGTGCTTACAGAAACAATGACACCCTTCTGAAGGGCCTTTAGACAGCAGTGATAAGATCTAAAAAGACAGCAATTTAAATATTTTTAGAGCACAGCAGCTTGCATATTTAACAGTTTAAACAGGCAAGCTTAAACAGAATATATTACAGGCAAAAAGACTATGGACATGTCTACACTATAAACTTAAGTCAACATATAGCCACCACAGTAATTATGTTGGCTGTGCATGTCCACACTACGCTTCTTGTGTCAGTGGAATGAGTCCTCACTTGCAGCGGTTGCATCAGTGCAGAGAGCAGTGCACTATGGGTAGCTATCCCAAAGTGCAACTCGCTGCAGGGTGTTTTGGGAAGGGTTTGCAATGTTGCCTGGAAGCAAAACATTCTCGCAGGGGTGACCAGGAACATGGCGTGGATGTCCCATGATGCAGTCTTCTCCCTGCACTGATTTCATCTGCATCCCATAATATTTCAAACCTGTTTTCAAAAGCCTAGCAAGCTCACACCACCACCATCTCTAGAGAAGCATGGATCCCACACAGCTCTGTACTATTGTGGTGAGTGTTGCAAACACCACGTGCCTTATCCTGCAGTATTTCCAGAGCCGTGAGAGGAGCCATCGCATGGAACATAGCAATTTCCTTCCTTTGCGGCTGTGATTGTCTGGCATGGTAGCGATGGGGCACTGGACCCTGTCACTATGTGGAATGTGGTCGGGGGGGGCAGGAGGGGAGTAGAGTGGTGCTGGAATGCAGCTCTGGACGGGTGTTTCATCAGAAGGTCAACCAGACACCTCAGCATGTCTGTCTGGTCCCTCAGAATCACCAACATCTCCTGCTGTGTGTCATGCTCATTCTCCTGAGCTTTTCTCCTGTTGCTAATGTCCATTTTTTCTGAGAAAGCGATCCTCCATGCCCTCTGCTCAGTTTCTGCTGTTCCAGAGGCATGACTTTTACAAACATGTCATTGCGCATTCTCTTTCTTCTTCTCCTTGTCTGGCTCCGACTCTCCACTGGTGTGGAGGGAGAGCTGAAGGCCACATTTTTAGCTGCAAAACATACAACACACAGAGGCTATAGTGGAGACTTGCTATATTGAAATCACTCCCCTGAACCCATGCAAGTGTAAAGCAGTACGTTTTCATTTCTGCCAGGGATTCATTGAACTGGTTGTCTGTCCCAACCATAGTGAGTATGGCCTGGGGGCAGGGAAGAGGTGAGCTGGCACAAGTGGGAGAGTGGGGGCACACAGGTACTAGTGTTTGTGGTTCGGGCAATTGAACTGAATAAAGGCACTGTTTCCCACAGGAGATTTTAGCTGATATCTCACTCCCTGAGGATAACAGAGGCAGAAAGGGAACAACTGCTGCATGAGTCCGGCTATGGACTGGGTTTGAATGCTGTGTGCTGCAATGATGCCTGCCAAATTAATACAGAAATGGTGTGGGGAAGTGTCCTTCCACAGTGGAAGAAATAAGGCAGCCCTCCCCAGAAATCTTCTGTAATGGATTGCAGACTACCTCCAGGAAAGTTTCCTTGAGACCTCGGTGGAGGGAATGCACGGGACATCCTGGTGCACATAAACAATCTGTTTTGCAGGTTCCGCTGTGCCGGGCAATGAGAAGCTATTAGCTACTGTACCTGCATTGGTTATTTCAATAAAAAATAGCAAATGAGAAGATGTGCCCCCATGATATTAATGAAACTACATATTTTCCTGAGGTTCCTTCCCTGGTAACACGCTTGCCCAGGCTGGTGTGCTGCGAATGGTTCGCCAGGACAATGGAGCCTCCATTTGTCTGTCTCCCATTCTCCTCCTCCTCTCCCAGTGTTGCCCAAGGTGGCCCGTGACTCCAACTTGTCCGAGGTATTCACCCCACTCTTCGGGGGTGATGGTGGGGGTCTCTGCAGAGTATACCATGCTGCTCCTTGTAAAAGTGTCATGTTTGAGGCATTGTACCAGAGCAACTGCTTGCCTTCCGACATACCTGATGCAGTTCCTTGGCTTTCACAGCTCCTTGCTGCGTGTCCTTCTGGTAACCCTTTTCCACCAGGCCCGAGAAATCTCCTTGTAGATGTCTACATTTCTACAGCTGTGCTTTGACAGCATCTTCTCCCCATTGACACAGGAGATCCACCACCTCCTGTGTACTTCAGGCAGGAGTGCACTTGGAGTGTGGAGTCGACATGTGCTGGTGAGCTCTCCATGCTGACCAAACAGGAAATGGAAATTCAAAAATTTGCAAGGGAAGGGCTTTTTCCTGTGCAGGTCACTGCTGGCCAGTGGAGTTGAAAGCTGTAATTCCTGGTGAAGAATCATACAGGACTGTCTCACCCCTTCTTATACCCATATCTACTACCGCCCTTTGGTAACTTGCCACAAAAAGAAGAAAACTGCTTTCACCGACGTAGTCACTTTGCACCAATAAGCTCTATAGTGCAGGGGTTCTCAACCTTCCCCCCGCGCCCCCAACATGCTATAAAAACTCCATGGCCCACCTGTGCCACAACAACTGGATATAAAAGTCAGGGTCAGCATTAGGGGGTAGCAAGCAGGGCAATTGCCTGGGGCCCCTGCAAAGCTACATTGCTCAGGCTTCAGCTTCAGCCCCGGGGTGGTGGAGCTCAGGGCCCCGGGCTTCAGCCCCATGCAGTGGAGCTTCAGCTTTCTACTCTGGGCCTCAGACAGTCTAATATTGGCCCTGCTTGACAGCCCCCCCCCCAAAAAAACCTGCTGTAGTGTATTAGTTGGCATCTCAGTGAGAGGGCCTTTCCCCAGTTAGTTTAAGTACATACCTAATCTCTTCCCACCTTGTTGACATAGACCTGTCGCTGCATAACACTAGGCTTCATTTAACCCAGGGTTTGGGGCTTGCAATCAGAGTTTTCCTTTTCCTAGATAGGCTGCCCTCCCGGACAAAAGGGCTCTAAATGCACTGAGCTATTTGGTAATTTAAAAGTGCCAGATACCCACCTTTAACACCCCCACTTTTAATAAAAATGCCTCTGCCATGGCGATCATAGTTGCTAGCCTTTTACAGCTGTTGGGAGCTCATCCCCAACCCCACCCTGGCTATAACAGTCCTTTTGGGAGCTCTCGTTCTAACATCATTATGTTTTGTAGCGCAAAAAGTCCTCGGTACAGAGTGATGTTTGCACATTAAACCTTGTTTCCTGACTCTTGAGTTTTAATGTATCATTTTTGGCATGGAATATAAATTGGCATACCAATTTCTGGCACGTAATTTAGCTATAATTCATTGACAAAATATTTTCAAATGGGCATGATCCTGACAAAACTCTCAGTAAATTCAGGGGGAGAAGGATGAAGACTAATATAAAATTTAGATGTGTTATAAATCTAAGTAGTGAAAAGTATTTAAATTATATATTGTTTTCATTAGTGTTGTCATCTGCATCATTGACATATGGTGTGTGTTTGTAACCAAGGGAACGCTGTCTGCACTTATTAGAGCAAAAGTGTTAAAAGCCAGACTGGGTGAACAGCCAACTGCAAACATACCAGGTGTTGCCAACTCATTATTTTAATCTCAAAACTCTTGATATTAATATTTTTATTAAAAGCCCCAGCTTGTGGAATTAAGTGATATTTAAGAATCTCACTTTCTTTAAAAGAAAGAGTGGATGCAGGAAAAAAGCATAAAAACATGACTTCCTAAAGGCTGAAAAACCCAGTCTAATAAAAAGAACCCCACATTTATTATTTCTAAAAATGACTCATGATTTTTTTTTTTAATACTTAGAGATGACAATACTGCATAAGAGTGGGAGAGGAAATGATAGTTTGTTAACTGACTAGTTAATGGACAGTTGTTTTTTCGTAACTAAACACTCTTTTCAGCAATATTTGTACCATGGCCATAAAACCAAACAGTAATCTGCCTATGATGAAAATTTAACATACCAAGTTTTTACAAGTAGATTTTTTTTGTTTACAAGGTTAAAGACAAAGTATTTTGGCAACCTTTAAACAAAACATGAGCAGAGAGAAGAGAAGGCTTTTACTGAGTTAAAAACATCTAATGTCTTACAAATTAGAATAGCAAATTGCCTAAGCAACCTGTAACAAGGGTGTTATCTGCATGTGCAAAGTGGTTTAGACACAGAGGGATGGGGGTTTTCAGGGATTTTATATGACTCCCTTACTATCTGAATCTAAATATTCTGGTTCTTTTGGTATTGAAAATATTGGTGAGATACTGTGGTTTACAAAGAAGCAATTAGGCAGGAATAAGAACTACTGTCTAAAAAGGGTTTCAACTCAGGGTCCATACATCATAATGAATCCAAACTAATACTGTGATGGATTTGGAGCTGTTCTGCAATAATGTATGAATACTGTATATTAGCTGAGTTATCAGGATGTTTACTGTCTGAATATGTGAAATATGACATGCTTACAGGCCTATATGCACCTCTGTACTTTTGTGGTGTCTCTGAGTACAAATCCGCAGGTGTCAGGCTTCGTACCTTTACCTACCTGAGGTAGAATTTCAAATTTCTCCCACTCCTAGACCAGGCCCTGTATATTCACAATTTTTACCCTGAAGTCTGATCTAGTTCAGTAATAGGCATCTATATAACACTAAGCCCCAAATATCGGGACTGTCCCTATAAAATCGGGACATCTGGTCACTCTACTCCCACCTCTCAGAACAGAAGCAGGGGGAAGAGAAGGATTTTACTGAGTTTGCCTAAGCAACCTGTAACAAGAGTGTTATGCAAAATGTGCAGATGTGCACTGTTTCCATACGACTCTGAATTAGCTATTTTCATGTACATGTGAATAGAGGGTTCCTTTTTATCCCAGCCAAGTTACGTTGTCCTTCCGTGTTCACAGGCCTATTCCTGCCCTGGTTCAAATCAGTTTTGTACATTAGCTGGAGAGGAGGAAAAACTGACAAGGAGAATAGGTTCTGGCATTGTCCGTTAACAATTCTTAAGTGAGATGAGAGGTGGCTATCTTGAGCCATTCTTTTCCTTCCTGCCTGTTTTTCAGGACAGCTCTCTAATGCAATCATAGAATATCAGGGTTGGAAGGGACCTCAGGAGGTCATCTAGTCCAACTCTCTGCTCAAAGCAGGACCAATCCCCAACTAAATCATCCCAGCCAGGGCTTTGTCAAGCCTGACCTTAAAAATCTCTAAGGAAGGAGATTCTACCACCTCCCAAGGTAACCCCTTCCAGTGCTTCACCACCCTCCTAGTGAAAAAGTTTTTCCTAATATACAACCTAAACCGCCCCCACTACAACTTGAGACCATTACTCCTTGTTCTGTCAGCAGGTACCACTGAGAACAGTCTAGATCCATCCTCTTTGGAACCCCCTTTTAGGTAGTTGAAAGCAGCTATCAAATCCCCCCTCATTCTTCTCTTCTGCAGACTAAACAATCCCAGTTCCCTCAGTTTATATCATTATATTGATATATTAAACACCCCCCAAACCAATCCAACACACAGTATTCAAGCAGTATTACAAAGCAGCTCCAAATCCATCACATGTACAAATGATTACTAGCGTTGAATACATTGGGCCAGATTCACCAGTACACTCTGGGTGCTTTTCAGGGGTGGAGCAGCCCATAAGAGACAGAGCATACTAGTGAATTTGAAATATGTGAAATAGTGGAAGTGTAAATGTATAATTGGTAGCAGTTCAGCTGTGGTGCTGAGGATCTTGTGCCAACCCTCTGTGACCCTTAAGCACTGCATAGGGAGTCAGCAAACTGAGCACGCTCCCGTTGTCTATTACATCATAGTTATGTGCAAGCCTATGTAAAGCTGGCACGGAAGGCATTTTGGGGCTAGTTGGTGGTGGGCTCTAAAAGATTCCAATTTGCATGAATACAATAGCCCCACATTCTTGCCCTGGATCGAGGGGTGAATTTCACCTCCCCAAGCTCTCTAGCTCGGAGTTTGAATACCTGGGCTTTACGTGGTGGGCAGTGAATGTCACCCCTAAATAACAATATACACAATACACAAAATATTTTGACTGATCCATTGACTATAAGGTCCCATCTGAAAAAAAAACAAAGAAAAATACTAACAAATAATCCCTGTGCCCCTCCAACCACACACACACACTATATGAGGCTGATTGGACAATTATTTCCTAAAAAAATTTGAGTTAAAAGACCTGAAATAATGCAGTGAAAATTACATAGCAATTACCATTTCAAAGTCCATTCCTACAGGGCATACAGATTCCTGCAGGGTAGGACAATACTTTGCAATAGAGATTCCCTGCAGGACTGAACTGTGAACTTTTCAGTGATTGTAACTCAGTGCCATTCCTCAAAAAGTGCGGCAGACCCATGACACCCCTATGATCCAACCTTGTGGGAGCCAAGTACAGGCTCACAGCAGGAGTGTTTGAAAAAATAGAGGCAGTGGCATCAGCAGGAATTAGAACTTTGAAAATGTTTATTTATGGAGGAACAACACCAACAAAAGCATTTTTGAGCAACTTCAGCATATAAATGAGCTATCTGTAGATATGACTTGTAAGAGAAACTAGTAGTCTTTAAGCCTCACTCCCCTTCTCCTAATGAAAGCTACCATCCCAGAGGTGATCATTCACCATAGATCTTCACATGAACAAGAATATCCATGTCCAGATCTCAATCCTTCCAAGAGAAATAGGGATAAGCCTCCTCTGCAGTACTGTCCCCGTGTCAGAGCCAATAGAACATCCACTGTGAGCAGAGCAGTGGTACAGAGAATGGCCACACCATGGGAAAGCTAGTGCATCTCCAGGTTCTTTTACCTTTTCCATAGCTCCATCTGTGCAGTTCCAGGAAGGATGGCTATTAGGGAACACAGAGGTCAGGGAGCCACTGTGAAAGCCTCCAATGTTTTTTCAGAGTCCATGCGAATTGAGGTATTTGGCAGATAGAAGCAGCAGGTCTAGCTCTTGGTTTGCCTGCTTTATACCACGCTCATCGCCTTCAAGGGCTATTTGTCCATTTACCTCAGCTCCCTACCTCCCTGAACAGTACTATAATTCTGCTGAGAAAAGAACTGTGATGTATTCTGCTCTCCTTAGACAATGGGTTTACTTGTCTTTTGAATGGGTTGGTTGATTAGATAGAAACTCAGCTTGGTCATTTAAAGCTTTCACACCTCAGAAAGATTGATTTTACACACACACACACACACACACACACACACACACACACAAAGTGTAATTAAACCAGCTTACTAATTTACTTAGTGTTCTACAGTTTAAAGATCCACAGATCTATGTGGGCTTAAAGTGTCTCCTCCATGTCATTTTGAGTATTTTCTCCATGCTGTTATACTGGATATACAGAATGACATTCAGCTGCACATAAAGCCATAATAAAAGGATTCAAAGTGAGAGGGGGGAAATGGAACACTGAATGTGATGCACCTGGAATACCTATCATCAAAGCAACTGGTGCTTATCTTCTAATTGAAGGTGATCCTTATTGATATTATGGAGAGCTCACATCCATAAAGACTATGTTTTCTCAAAGGGAAAATGAACCCTTATGAGTTAGAACTAATAAAAAAAAAAACAGTGCCCTACATGACTTAGACATTTTCTGTGACAGAACTAGGACTTAGATATAGAGATAATGGCACATCTGCTGTGAATGGAAGCTTGACAGAAATAAGTTCCAAGAGGTGAACAAATTAGAACTATAAACTTAAATTGTACAGCAACGTCAATTGAAATATATATCCAGTGATTTTAAGAACAATTTCAATAAGAAGTACAAGCCTTTGAGACATGTATTTACTTACAGAAATATTAGATTATGCTATCCACAGATCTATGTGGGTTTAATACAATAAGTCAGTTTTCAACAGAAATAAATCCAACTCTCTTATCACTAGGTATTGTGAAGTGTTTCCCCCTCCTCCTCTTTTGTGAATCACTACTATTCTATATGCTGACTATAAAATGTAAAATAATTGTTCTACTATCATATATGCTTAAAGTAATCATCATAGGGAATGTGAACATCTGAAAATATGGCAATCTACAAATCTGGTGTGGAATTATCAAAAATAGCCCCCTTTTTGCAATAATAAAATACCCCTGGGTTTCATGAAGACATTCAATTGGGGAAAGAGAAAGCATGGGTTGCAAATTAGAGGTAAATAATATGCAGAATATATAAATAAAGCCAGATATGCTTACACTATAAAGATAAAAATAGAAAAGATAAGACCCTGATAATTCCAGAGATGAGAATGGCTTACAGGTTTCTTTCTAAGTAAATAAAAAGTTTATCAACCCTACAGATACAATGCCCATTCAAGTTTCCACACCCTGCTCCAGCAGAATCCCAGGAAGGAAGACATTGTGTTTCTACGTGCAGGGCTAGTTAGACTGGCAGAACTGCAGGGTCTCAATGCATGTGTAGCGGGGTAGCTACCCCACTCCTAAAATAGCAGGGGTTAAAAGCAGCCCTGCAGAGGGCTGCAGCTCTAAAAGCTGGGCTGATTGGGGAAACGGCTGCAGCTGGGCCACGCCCCAATCAGACCACAGCTGGCCTGTATAAAAAGACTGTGAGCCAGCAGCTGAACAGTCTCTCTCTGCATTCAGGGAGAGAGGGGCCTGGCTGCAGAAAGCCTAACTAAGTGCCTAGAGTGGAGCAGGACTGGGGACAGGCCAAGGGAGCTGGGGAGGCTCTGGCCTAGGAAAGCTGTAGGCCTGGTAAGGCCTATTAAGTACTGGGTTGCAGGGAGCAGCCCATGGGGAGGCAGAGGCAGCAGGTCCGAACCCCTTTGCCTGTGATGAGTGGCTGATACTGCAGTCTGCCCCAGTGAATGGGGGCTAGATGGAGATGGGGCTAGATGGAGACTGGGCAGTGGCAAAGTGGGGATAGTGGGTGGGGGAGTTCCCCTGGGAGGGGGAGACCCAGAACTGTGGGGGTACTGCCAGGGGGCAGCACCCAGAGAAAGGGGCACTGGGGTCCTGAGAGGGACATGGGGCCAGTGGCAAGGTGGATCACTGGCCTGCAGAGGGTGCTCCAAGGCTGGAAATGAGCTAATTCCTGGAGATGACCAGCAGGAGGCGCCCCAGGGGTGAGTTCACACTGTCACAGCGTGGATGAGATGATGGTGTAGGGAGCAGGGGTTTAGATTTATTAGGAACTGGGGAAACTTTTGGGAAAGGGAGAGCCTATACAGGAAGGATGGGCTCCACCTAAACCAAAATGAAGCCAGAATGCTGGCACTTAAAAACATAGATCAGTTTTTAAACTAAGGGCTGAGGGAAAGCCAACAGCTGCGGAGGAGCACGTGGTTCGGATGGAGACATCCCTTAAAAGAGGCTTTATTAATGGAGATTCTTTATGTCCTAGTAAGGAGGAGAGGATGGAAGATGACAAAATACAGGTAGGATCAGATGAGATACAGTCAAAAATTGAAAAAAAGTCTCATTCAGTTACATCATGTAATGGCAGATCACTAAAAAGTTACCAGTTTTTAAAGTGCTTATATACCAATGCTAGAAGTCTAAATAATAAGATGGATGAACTAAAGTGCCTTGTATTAAATGAAGATATTATATAATAGGCATCACAGAAACTTGGTGGCATGAGGAAAAACAATGGGACACAGTAACACAGGGTACAAAAAGACAGAACAAGTCATGCAGGTAGGGGAGTGGCACTATATGTAAAAAAAAAGTATAGAATCAAAAATCTTAAATGAACCAAACTGTACCATAGAATCTCTATGGATAGTAATTCCATGCTTGAATAAGAAGAATATAGCAATAGGGATATATTTCTGACCAGGATGGTGATAGTGACTTTGATATGCTTAGGGAAATTAGAGAGACTATTAAAATAAAAACAATAATGGGGAATTTCAACTAATGACTGGGTACATGTCATCTCAGGATGGGACGCAGAGATAAAGTTTCTTGACACCTTAAATGACTGCTTCTTGGAGCAGCTAGTCCTGGAACCCACAAGAGGAGAGGCAATTTTCGATTTGGTCCTAAATGGAGCACAGGATCAGGTCCAAGAGGTGAATATAGCTGGACCGCTTGGTAATCGTGACCATAATCTAATTAAATTTAACATCCCGGTGGTGGGGAAAACCCAACACTGTGGCATTAAATTTCAGACAGGGGAACTACACAAAAATGAGGAGGTTAGTTAAACAGAAATTAAAAGGTACACCACCAAAAGTGAAATCCCTGCAAGCTGCATGGAAACTTTTTAAAGAAACCATAATAGAGGCTCAACTTAAATGTATACATTAAATTAAAAAAAATATAGAACACCCCCCCCTCCCCCCCAAAAGCCACTGTAGCTAAACAAAGTAAAAGAAGCAGTGAGAGGCAAAAAGGCATCCTTTAAAAAGTGGAAGTTAAATCCTAGTGAGGAAAATAGAAAGGAGCATAAACTCTGGTAAATGAAATATAAAAATATAATTAGGAAGGCCAAAAAAGAATTTGAAGGACTTTTTCAGTCTTTGGCTAGCTGTAATAGCAAAACTTTTTGTAACTACATCAGAAGCAGGAAGCCTACTAAACAACCAGTGGGGCCACTGGACAACTGAGATGCTAAAGGAGCACTCAAAGATAAGGCCATTGTGGAGAAACTAAATGAATTCTTTGCATTTATGTTCAGGGTTGATGATGTGAGGGAGATTCTCAAACCTGAGCCATTCTTTACAGGTGACAAATCTGGGGAACTTCCCGGATTGAGGCATCAATAGAAGAGTGTTTGGAACAAATTGATAAACTAAACAGTAATAAGTCACCAGGACCAGATGGGTATTCGCCCAAGAGTTCTGAAGGAACTCAAATGTGAAATTGCAGAATTACTAACTGTTGTCTGTAACCTATCATTTAAATCAGCTTCTGTACCAAATGAGTGGAGGCTAGCTAATGTGACACCAAGTTTTAAAAAGGGCTTCAGAGGTGATCCTGGAAATTACAGGCTGGTAAGCCTAACTTCAGTGCCAGGCAAACTGGTTGAAATTATAGGAAAGAACAAAATTGTTGGGGAAGAGTCAACATGGTTTTCGTAAAGGGAAATCATGCCTCAAATCTATTAGCATTCTTTGAGGGGGGTCAGCAAGCATGTGGACAGGGAGATCCAGTGGATATGGTGTACTTAGATTTTCAGAAAGCCTTTGACAAGGTCCCCCACTAAAGGCTCTTAAGCAAAATAAGCTGTCATGGGATAAGAGGGAAGGTCCTCTCATGGATTGGTAACCGGTTAAAAGATAGGAAACAAAGGGTAGGAATAAATGGTCAGTTTTCAGAATGGAGAGAGGTTAATAGCGGTGTCCTCCATGGGTCTGAACTGGGACTAGTACTATTCAACATATTCATAAATGATCTGGAAAAAGGGGTAAACAGTGCGGTGGCAAAATTTGCAGATGATATAAAACTACTCAAGATAGTTAAGACCAAAGCAGACTGTGAGGAAACTGGCTGCCTGGGCAACAAAATGCAGATTAAATTCAATGTTGATAAATGCAAAGTAATACACATATACAATGATGGCTTCTAAATTAGCTGTTACCACTCAATAAAGGTCTTGGAGTCATTGTGGATAGTTTTCTGAAAACATCCACTCAATGTGCAGTGACAGTCAAAAAAATGAACAGAATGTTGGGAATCATTAAGAAAGGGATAGATAATAAGACAGAAAATATATTTCCTCTATATAAATCCATGGTATTCCCCACATCTTGAATACTGTTTGAAGATGTGGTCACCCCATCTCAAAAAGCATATATTGGAAAAGGTTCAGAAAAGGGCAATAAAAATGATTAGGGGTATGGAACGGCTTCCATAAGAGGAGAGATGAATAAGACTGGGACTTTTCAGCTTGGAAAAGAGACGACTAAGGGGGCGATATGATTGAGGTCTATAAAATCATGACTGGTGTGGAAAAAGTAAATAAGGAAGTTGTATTTACTCCTTCTCATAGCACATGAACTAGGGGTCACCAAATTAAATTAATAGGCAGCAGGTTTAAAACAAATAAAAGGAAGTATTTCTTCACACAACACACAGTCAACCTGTAGAACTCTTTGCCAGAGGATGTTGTGAAGGCCAAGAATATAAACAGGGTTAAAAAAGAACTAGATGAATTCATGGAGGCTAGGTCCATCAATGGCTATTAGCCAGGATGGGCAGGGATGGTCTTCCTAGCCTGTTTGCAAGAAGCTGTGAATAGGAGACAGGGAATGGATCCCTTGATGATTACCTGTTCTGTTCATTCTCTCTGGGACACCTGGCATCAGCCACTATTGGAAGACAGGATACTGAGCTAGATGAACCTTTGGTCTGACCCAGTATGGCCATTCTTATGGTCCTCCTGTTGGCTCGTTTTTAGTGGCTGTTGAAACAAGCCCAGAAGCGGGTGAGATCATTTCTCACGGTGAATTGTGTAGTGTTTCTGAAACTGAGTGGAGTCAATCTGTGTATACAAAGCAATTTACAGTGCACAAAATTTCTGCAAGGCATAACATTACTGCATCTATGGCAAAAGAGAGTTAGGTTCTTTACACTACTATCATAGCAGTGGGGTATGGTTGTAGGAGTTATTTCTGAATGAGTCCTTTTGTGAGATAAGCAGGGTGAGGAAATATCTTTTATTGGACCAGCTTTCTATTAGTGAGAGGGACAAGCTTTCGAGCTTATACAGAGCTCTTCTGCAGAACTGGGGAATGAGTCCTTGTGTATCAGACCAGACAGTGTTCTTTGACATCATCAACCAAAGTTTTCTTTCCTCAAACTTTCAATGATGTAGGCTCAGAAAATTGTATTTTACTTTGAAACATCTTTGTGTTCTACATGCACTAAAAAAGCCTTAAAAATCTGCATCCCTACAGTTTTTGTAATTTTATTACTCAAAAATGTCCCAATGATTTATCATCCTATCAAACAAACAATCACCAGGCTTCAGTGGAAAACTTTAATGCAAAATTTCAGGCTGGGATACATTTTTATTGCTATGTTATAAACCATATGAAATATAAGTTGCTATTTGAAATGCTGACATTCTTTTCAGCCTGTGTTATCTATGGATTATAGATCTCCCTAGTGGATTTGATGTTTTTTGTCTAAGGAGTTAGAGGGGGATTGAAATAAAGTCCATGTGTGTATAGGAAAGAATTCCTGAGTTCAAGGCATATTTTATTCATAGATAAAGGATATAAAGTTTAGAGTGTTTTCCTCAATCTCTATTGTATATATTATGTTCTCTAGTCACCATAGACTCAATCCAAGTCCCATTGAAGTCAATGAGAGCTGAATAAGACTTAGTTCTAGACTCTTCTGGTATATTTCCCATATAACATCATCTCACTGTAAGCAGTTCCTGCTTTTTTTTCCTCTCCACCTTTGAGTACATATTTCAACATCCATTGTACATCTGAAAGAGAAACATATGAGGAACAATTAGCTTTATTACATACAATATATGCCATATCTATTAAACATTTTATAGATTTATGCAAACTGGAAGAATTAGGGATTACAATTTGGAATTCTCTGTGCAGGCTCATCTGTTATGCACTTCATTTCTTTTGCTGAGAACTTGTTTAGTTTCCTGCAGGAATCATCACAAAATATTACTACCTATTCCTTATCCACAGTCATAATATGGTAAAAGTTTGAATGTTTCCCATCAACAGGCTAATTTGAAAGGAAACAATTATGAATTCTTATGTTAAAATATTCTTCTTCTCACAGTTGAGTCTATGACTGATGATGAAATATTAGGGCTCTCAATGTCTTAATTTGTCCATCTTTTCATACCAGAGTGTTTCATATCCTACTATGCCTATCCTAAACCATTCAAAACCTATTTGAACTTATGTGGGTGGCAGTTAAAAATAATGAAAGCTTTCCAACCAACTTCAGGTAGTGCATTATTTTTAAATGCCTTCCACATACACTCAAATAGGTTTGGAACAGTTTAGGGTAGGCACAAATGTGGACAAGTCTTCTGTTCCAAAAAGAAGACAAATGAATTACCTGTGCATGCTGAGATCTTTTGCTGTATTAAAGTTTTGTGTTCTTCTGATGAAGTGGATTCTAGCCCACGAAAGCTTATGACCAAATAAATTTGTTAGTCTCTAAGGCGCCACAAGGACTCCTTGTCATCCCCCACCCCCCCTTTCTGACAATGTATCAGCTTGTTTTCACATCACACACTGTGCACAATGGTAAGAAGGGGATCACATGAAGTATAAAAAAAATGTTAACTTTGTAGCAGAGATGGGCATGAACTGAACCGCCAGATCTCAACACCTCAAACTTTGGGGATGTGGAAAATCTGAACCCAGATTGTCATGGGCTCTTACCTTTAGAATGTCCAAAATTAAAAAGAAAATAGATCCAAACACCCATCATTTCTGAAATCGATACAGCTCCAATTTCTGGTAAACATACCTGCATCTTTCTTGTGAAATGCCTAAAAACAGGGGCTGCCAATAGAAGAAAGTGACACAGCCTTTGCTGTAATAAAAGCACCATTTTTATCTCTAAACGGACACCTAAATCTTTAGTAGGTGAGGGCACTGTAAGACACTTGTGCAGCAGCAGAAATAAGAGAAGAAAGTAAGGAACTATTCACCTATAATGATATGGCAAAGCACACTGACACTTTCTAACTGATAAATGCAACTATTAAAGTTTTAAAGAGAGAAAACATCAATTGTAATCGTTTGCTTGGCATCTTAAATAGTGAGTATTGGTGTAATATGTCCGATTTAATTTACTTAGCAATACATAAATAGCTGTTGGTATTATTTATTACACTAATAACTAACCACCAGGGGACCAAATGCTGCTTCTCTTACTCACATCAGTAGCACCGTTGTATGACCTTCAGCCGATTGAAGTCAAGGCAGTATTTGAATTAGTAAGATGAGCACAGTAGGGGCTATAGTTTGAAGACTTAGGGCCATTGTGAAAAATAAATCTAAAGAAACAAAAACCACACACGGAAATGTGCAACCTAAATCAGTGCATCAAGAGTTTAGTCAGCCTCACCGATCAAATAGCAATTGCCTAGCTCACTTGGGTCCAGAATTCTTAGTTCCACTACAAACCTCAACCACAGGTCCAATTAGACTTAGAAGTAATCAAGGGATGTCAAAGCGCTGGTGTTCCCTGTCAGTCTGCTCCAGTTGGGTTAGGTCCCATTCCTGTGTGCAGTTAAATGGTCCAGTTCTGTGATATCACCTCTACTGCCACTGGCCTTGTGGGTCAAGGTAGCACAAAGTTAATTCAGCGCTGTTGGGTTGCTGTTCAGTCAGCTGCTGGTGGAGACAGGCCTCACGGCTGCCATCACCAATCCAGCCCCACAGATTGACTCCACAGAGAATGTAGAATCTCCAGGTGGTCAACCCAGAGCATTATAGACAGAGCCTCTGCTTCTTGAACTAGACAACATGGTGTCTAGGAAATAGCCCTTTCCTACCTCATTACTCAGGTTGGATTTTGTTACCAAACCAAAGTTCCTACCTATAATGGTAACCTACTCTATCCTGGTCATAAGGGCACAATTCCTACATCCTTTCAAGAGTACAGTAATATATTAATCATTTATACTAACAGACCATCAACAAGTTCCAACCAAAACGACAACTCAGTAGGTGGAATTATGGGAAAGTAGCATAATGCAGGTAAATGAAGCTGACCAGAGCTGTCTTTTCCTCTTCTCCCCTGAAGAGAAATCTGAGCATTTCAGCCCCTTAAATGTTCTGGCCCTAGAGTTTATACATATGAACAACTAATCTGAAAATATAAGCTGACTTTAAAGATACCTAATAATGTTTCTTTCATGCTATAAGACAGATGAAGTAGAGCTGGGCAAAAATTTTTGGAGGATTATTTTATTCACTGAAAAATGAAGTTTCAGGTCAACCAAATTTGTGTAAAATTTGCCAAATAGTTTTGTCCCCTCTCTAAAAATAAATAAATAAATAAATAATGGGGGCAGGATACACAAGACCACTGGAGGAGGAGATGGGGATAGTGCCATCATCCCCTCACTCCCTATATCCCTGTGGTTAGAACACACCGCTGGTGTAGGGAAAACCTGGGTTCAAATCCCTATTTTGCTGGATTCGGTGCATGCACTGAACTTGGAGGTACGTATCCTAACCACCGGTCAGCTATTAGGCAGGGATGTAGGGAAATGTGCTAATGTGATTTAAGTCCTTCCTGGGGGGATATATACCCAAAAACTTGTGATGGGAAACTGCACCTCTGCCACTAGGCCCCTCACTTGTGGAGTCCCCCAAAGATCAATCTTCACCCTGGTCCTAATTCAACATCTCTACATGCTCAGCAGATCCACCACGTAACCACAGCTCAAAGAAAAAATCAATTTCTTTCTTTTACCCAAATTTCTTCTCCCATCCTAATGGAATTGCTGACAGAGTCTTCAATAAGGATGAATGAATAAAGCTATCATAATACTCCAAACAAGAAGGAAAAGATAAACTGTCTTCTGATGCTTGCAGTGAAGAGTTAGGCTGAAATTAAACAATGTTGTAACCAAATAGTAAGTTTTCATTAGTAATGAGGAAATCCTCCTGACAATTTAATTACAACTATCTAGATGTTATAAAATACAAGCAAGATTTTTTGTGTGTGTGTGAACAGTAATATCACAGTTTATGACATTATGTGAATCATGTTTGATGGGATTAATATTGTTTAAAGAACAAGATGAGAATTATATAATGCTAGATAGAATAGCAACAGGTCCTGAGGGTGAACATACTGTTACAGGGGATGATAGATAGTTATAAAAGTTGTAATTATACTTTGATTGGTTTTTTTGTGGAAAAGAATAAAACTTAATTACCGTTTGAACATTTATATGCCATTAACAAAAAGAAAATTTTAAGTAAATAGAACATGCAATATGGCATTCTTCGGTTATAGAAAGAGCTGGCATACAGAATCCTTAAATAAGACACAGTGTTTGGAAGTATGAAAAGGTCTTATACTGTAAATTATATAATTTGCAACAGTGAAAGTGCCATCTTTTGAGGTGGTCAAAAAATGGAGTGCCAGCCAGTGAAAAATGTAAAGCTTTTTGGCATTTTTTGTTTGTTCCAAAGCAGACTGAAAAGTCAATTTTTCATGTAACAAAATTTAACAAAAAAAATTTGGGCCAATCATTTTAATAAATTTGGAAAGTTTCATTTTGATTCTGACCCTTTATAATTTTTTATATAAAATAAAGTTTCCCATTTAAATAGTTCTCAAACAAAAAAATGCAATCAGAAAATGTCACAATGAGATCATAACATTTTCAAAATATTTATCCAATTTTTTCCCCAAAACAAAACTGTCAAAATATGATTGAACAATATTGTGTTTTGTTGAAACAGTTTTCCAATGGAAAACTATTTAAATGAAAATTTCCTATCCAGCTCCAGACATCACTAAAATTATGCAAATGTGTCTAAACAGATAGGAAACAATTCTATATTGGTGGCGGGATGGACATTATGCAGGACTTTTTGATCACTAATAATGATTGGTTTATTTTTTTTATAAGCAACGCGTCACTAATGTTTAGCCACTGTTTACCTAATAGAGATCAAACCAACTTATCTAGAAGCTGCAGAACTGGAATTGCTACAGATAATATAAAATTTTGATCAAAGACTTAAAGTTAGAACAAATCCTGTTCATCTTATTCACAGTAGTTGTTGCACTTTCTTGCATTATGTTCTAAAAGTGGTCAGGTTTGGGATGCAGTGGATTTCCAGTGACAGTATATTGCAGATCCATGAACCTGCCACAGAGATGTCCCTGCCAGTAGCTCCCCATGAGTTCCACCCATAGTTGTAGGTAAAAGGCACAAAGCAGAGAAGACATTGGAGTGACAGTTTCATTCATTCCCTTTATTTCTCTCTAGTTTTATTTCATAAGGTTTTACACTGGAGAGTCCATGTCAATTTTGCTTGCAATCAACTGAAATTTACTTAAAATTCATTTTGGTTTGCAAGTCAAGAAAAAGGATAGCAAAGTAGAATAGGGATTAATGGAACCTTGTAAGACATCAATGACTGCTAGCAACCCTTACTTCATTGAAGATTTGAAAGAATAGTATTTTTACATTTTCCCACATTTATGTTTGTTTTTGCCAAGGGCAAAATTAATTAAACTATAAACAAACTGGGAGAATTTTATTATTTATCGGAAGATGACCTGATAAAAATATATTAGATACAAGAAATTAAATATAGGTTACCATAAAGTTAAGTCTGATTTAAACCAGCAAAACCATGGAAATTACATTGTAAAATTGGTGCGCCATCTCAAGTTCATCTAGTTTAACATAGGTAATTTGAGCTCAGAACAGGGAGTTGTCTTCAAAAACCATATCTGCTACAAAATGTCTGTTCAAAATGTGAATCCCATAGAAGATTTAACTTGGGATCCCTTGTCTTTTGTCAGTTTAAATCAAGATCTTACTGTGCAGCAGTGTGTGATGTGTGTGGGTGTTTATACACATACACAGAGATAGCTAGCTAGAGATATATTTTAATCACGCTGCATGGAAGGGAAAAACAGTATGGCAATTCACAATCTTCGGATGTAAACAATGACAGACTAGAAATACTGAGTGCAGTTAATGTGCAGTGAATGAAAGATGCATCTGAGTGTGAATTTTTGTCTTCCTTAATCATAAAATCCCTGTCAGTTGTCAAAATGTCAAGGTGTTTTGACTTCACAACAAATGAGGAGGTTGAAGCTTATAAAATAGCATGAGAATAGGAATACAACAAAACCCTTGATTTACTGTACATTTTTTTTATTTACTTAGATCAGGTATCCAAAAATGCAAATGGCTGTCTTTCCCGTTAAATTATTCTCTGCCAGAGTATGTCGTCAGACACTTGGATTATATAAAATCAAGCGTGTGTGTGTTTGTAGGGTGGTGGGGGGTGGAAACCAAGTACATATTAGGTTCCATTTTCATAGCCTAAGCTTCCGATAATCATATGAAATCATCCACTTTGCATGTATGTGTAAAACAGTCCACCAACCACCAATACACTGTTAACATATTTCAGCATATACCTGTATAATCATGTTGCACCATATACGCGTATGCAACGATAATACACCCGCTCACCTACAACAGTGTATTTTCAAATATTGTTAGCAATAACACATTTGTGATAAACAATGCTGCACCAAGTATTATATACACACCTAAAACAAATATACATACTTTTGTAAGTATATTTACCAGTGTTGTTACCTGACATTATACCTATAGCAATAAATAACCACCTTTTAAACTATTTGGCACAGTGCAGGACCTGAGCAGGGTGGTTTTATTCTTTGCACACTTCTGACTGACAGAGCTGTATGGGTCAATTTGAACCCTCGTCTGAGAACAGTCTCAGGTCTGCACCAGCAACATCTGGTACCAACCCCACAAGGGAATTGGCAAAAAGCGGCAGGGCTTCCACCATGCCCCTTCCCTTGATAACTGCCTTGGCTCTGTGAGGGAATTTGATAGAACCAGATGCTGAGATAACACAAAGGGGCTAGGACAGGATTGGGATATGTCATGTTAGCTACACCTACACTACATCTTTTTCTAGTCAATTCTAATATGAGAGAAACCTACTTGAAGGGTAACCTTTTTGTATGGACAACTTTTAGCAAAAAAATAAGCACAGAAATATGGTGTGTTTGTTTCAAGCTTAATGTCTTTCCTGCTCCTTGACTCATCCTTTCAAGTAAGACAACCAACTCTACAAAAATACATTTATACAGCTACTGGCAGCTTTCAGGGTGGTTTTCATTTGCAATCTGACGAATAGTGGCTAACACAGCAGTGAGATTGCAAGCTTTTCCATGCAAGCCTACAAGGAATTAGTCACCAGAGTTCAAGTCTTTAGTAGACATCTCACTCTAGAACATTCACGTTAATCTGAATAATGATTACAACCGAAGCTATAGAGTGGCTCACAAGAAACACATCACTAGCAAAGAAAGGGATATAAAATGGCACAAAATATAAGGGAAATTATTTTTCAGGGATTGTTTGTTAGGTAAAGACTTCCTAATAAGTAGGACATATGCACTAGAAAGCCCATGTGGACAATAGATTCAATAATGGGCTGACATGGCAACACAACAGGGGGATGAAGCATACTTACTCTGATATTAAGAAATAACCAGATTCCCCCCCCCCACACACACACCCACTTACTTACTTACTTACTTCTGGGAGCTGTTAGTAAATCCTAAATTCAGGTGCACAGAGGACGAAATGTTAAAGATCCCAAGTCTCTAACAGTATATTGGAAGATTTTAAGAGTCAAATATATCCTTGCAAAACCAACAAACAGGGACCTGATCCTGTAACTCTTACTGAAGTGAGTGGTCTCACTGAAGCTTTTCTGGCATCCACAGCTTTTCTAGTATGTCCCACTAGAAGTCAGTACACCTGCATATCTAAGGTTGTAGACAAAGCTATGGTATCATATTGTATTATTTGAGGAATAATAGGACATCATGTCGTTTTAGATGGTATTATAATGCACATACTCATGAGAACAGAGATAAAGTTGTTCATCAAGGATTACAAAGGCCTCCTCCCCCCAAATATACAGTATAATAAAAAAGTTGCAGAAGATCCCTAAAAAATGTTGGGTGCTGGATAGTATAAGTCAATGGGGAGGAGGAGCTGCCACCATGGAGCAGCTTGTGAGATCACTTCATGAATTAGGGGCTTAATTAAGACATTGAACTCTGTGTCAAAACTCGCAGGTCAAAATTTAGAAAAATAGGAGACTAAAGGTAGGGTCCTAAATAAGTGACAATTTTCAAAAGTACTGAATACCCAGCAACACTCCAAAAGGTCAGTTGGACTTCTCATGCATAAAGTCAAGCATATGCCCAAGAGTTTGCAGGATCAGGGCCTTCATGCAGTAATGGTATGGATGATGAGGTCCTAGGGAAATTAAAATTTTGCTGTTGATTATCCATTTCCTTACAGCCTTATGTTCAGTTTTGATGCAGTGAAAAACCAAATGCTTCTTCCTATTTGAGGCAGAACAATTGTTAGTAATCTTTTGTTTGCCTTAATCTATTTCATTATGAGACATGCTCTGTAGATTGTGTAGCACTACAGTACATTTCATGGAGAAGGCAACACCTGAAGAGACAGACATTGCTTTGTGCAGACACCCAATAAATCAGCATACAGATATCTGCCGTTCCTCAAAAACTTACCTTTGGCTAAATAGTTGATGTGTCTCTGTTGCATGGTTCATATTGCACAGGATAAATATGGGCAGATTTGCTGACCTCCTTTTGCTGCATTCATGCCGAACAGGCAGTAGAAAACAAGTAGTGACTGGCTGCATCCCCATAGTAGGAGGTTCTTCCAGCATGGGGTGTACCCCAGACACAATAAAAGTGGGTTTAGCACCTTTCCCACACTTAATGTAAGAGATGGGGAAGGAAGAATGGCTGGAGTATGCTGCATCTTGAGGAACATTGACAGGGGGCAAAGAATAGAGCAGACTCTAACTTGTGCCAGTGAGGGAATCAAGGAGACCTAATTGGTTCCCTGATGTGTCTGTCCATCCCCCTTCCCTCACTGTGCGAAGCATAAACTTGAAGTGGAGTATATGATCCAATGTTTGTGTGTTGTATGGCTAACACCAATGATTGCTTGCCTAATTGGGCACATGATTCTTTAACATTACATATCAGTTTTACAGATCATTAGAATTAGCGGGCATTTGAAATGCATTATTTGAAAATGTTGGCCTTAGTTTCAGAGAGTTTGATTCACAGCCAGGGATGTTTGTGTGTGCTCCCGCACATGCACACGCACATACACACAGACTCACATCCCCCTAAATTACTATGGTAACTAAATGTCTTCTCCCACCTGTCATGATGCACTGCATATACCTTAGACATTCACAACAGCAAACTTCACCTTTGTGAAAAGACAAGATGTTCCATTACATTTGTGAAGCAGCATGACAGAAACATCAGATTATATCGGGGTATGGCACATTGTCAGATTGTATAAGGATCTTTTATTGTTTTATACATATGATCCAGTATAACTTGATGTAACATGATAAAAGGTTGAAGAAGCTGATATTTTTCTACAAAACCTAAACTTAATTTCCCCAATACTAATTTCCCCCTACTGTTACTCACATCTTCTTATCAACTGTAATGGGCCACTCTCTTACCACTTCAAAAGTTATTTCTCCTCCATTGGTATCCTGCTGTTAATTGATTTATCTCATTAGACTGACTTAACACTTTGTAAAGCAACCCACATCCTTTCATGTGTGTATACCTGCTCCTGTATCTTTTACTTCAGACATCTGATGAAGTGGGTTCTAGCCCACGAAAGTTTATGCCCAAATAAATTTGTTAGTCTCTAAAGTGCCACAAGGACTCCTCGTTTTTGTTTTTGTTTTGTGTTTTACTGTTTTTCAAGTGTTTCAGGAACTAGAATAATTGCTTTGTTCACAAGTTAAGAGAAAAGACTCAGTGTTCATGACTATCCAAAATCATGACTCCCTGTGAAATACTAGCAACTGTCCAAATACAGCATCTGACTTAATGCTGTGTAGAAAGTACGTGGAGTACTTTCAGTAATTTCATAAGCATACTTAACTTTGCTAGGTATTTGTCCCTTAACTTCTTTTTACATTATATTACAGGACCAAGTAATAGCAAACAGATATAGGTAGGACACAGTGCAAGCTAATTAAGAAACTCTTCAAGAAGGCTTTGGTAGGTCCATGCACTTAGAACACACCCCAATTCCAATCTCCCTTTCCTCATCCCACTCCCTATTAGTGCACTCTGCAATGGACAGAAATTTCTCACTCCACCCCCAAGTAGGTTATCCTTCTTTTGCAAAACATTGCTGATACCCCTTTTCTAAGGATCCCATCCATGAAATCCAGCTGGTCTAGCTGCCTTTTTGCAAAATTCAGGCATCTCAACTTTTAAATTGTATTCACTCAAAGGTACATAATAATATCTTATGCTGCACAGAACATCTGTTTAGAGTTAGAAAATGGATTTTGCCCAGATTGTCCAAAAATCCTGACAATTCTCCAGGGGGAACCATTTGCATGATTGGACTCTTTCGTTTGTGTATCAGAGCCATAGTATATTGCGTTAGCAAGTGAAGCCATGAAGTTCTATTGTAGAAGAAACAAAACATTTGTAACCACGTTTCACTTGCTGCTAGACTCAATGTAAGAAAATACCAGTGAATGTCAACAATTTGCCAAACGTAATAGAGAAATGTAAATTAAATTAAAGAAAATATCATTCAGGAATCTTTACTAGTCATGCTAAGTATTCATAACGTACACTATGGGCCTGAATTTCAAAGGAATGAAGATGCAGTTAGGTATTTAATGGCATTTTTAGAAGTGCTTAATCAGATCAATTAACTCCCATCAATTTGAATCAGATTAGGTACCTAGCTGCATCTTTAGGTACCTTAACGCTTTTGAAAATGTCACCCTATATTCAATTTTCAACTCTGAAGAAATCCTTTTGAAAATGTAAAATGGATCAACATAAGATTATGTGAACCAAATTCATTGCTTTGTAACTCCACTGTAGTCAATGGTGTTAAAGAAGGCATTTAAGAAGATTCCCTTTGATTTCAATTAACTTGGGATCAAGCTCCATAAAGGGAAGAGTAGAGGACCTTCAAAATCCCTAGATGGGCAATCGGTAATGGTTACATGGACAGTACATACATTTATTGGGCTGGGATTATCACACATATATATATATATAGAAGGGATGCTACTGTTAGCATTTTTGTTATTCTCTTTTCCATTTGTAATAGCTAAATAAGCATGTTTGCATAGTGGAATTAAGAATGCCTTTGTTTCAGTCAATTCTCCCCCACCCCTTTTGAAGTTACTCTTTTGAAGTTATAGCTTGCCTCTGGGGTTCAGAACTGAGATGGTGTCCCTTTAAAGACAAGTTAATGAGATGGGAAAATACATGCAGTACTTTGTGAAATAAAAATACATTTGCAACTATGCACTTTTTTGCCACACGAAGAACAAAGTATTTGCATAGCAATGGCCAGGTTAATTTATTATTTTCATGGATAGGCTCTGATACTGCTGAAATACAACAAGAATAAAAATCTGTGGCTAATTCTATAACATCCCATAATTTCAACAGGGAGTTATTTACAGAAGATGTATACTTCTATTGGGAATACACAGCTCCACTTTTCCTTATTGTTCTGGACATTTCACCCAGTAAACCATTAGTTTCCTCTGAGGAGAGAAGTAAATAGCATAATTTGTTTTCAAAGCCGACTAGCGGTTTGTGAAATGTGAGAAAGTTCATGGTAAATGGGCAGAATAGGAATATATAAGAAAAAATGGGGCAGCAGGAATAAATCTTTTATGATGACTTCTCTCATTCATTTAAATGGGAAGAGTTCCTTGCTACAGCTACAGGTGACAAGAAGAAACAAAGATTGCTGGTTCCTGAGAAAATGACTTTAGTACAGAGGTAATTTCATAGGCAGGTTTGAAATGTAATCTTGTAAACTTTAAAGAAAAATGTAAAAACACGAACCTTTAAAAACAATGTACAATTTAGTGAAATTATATCAACAAGGGGAGACATGGTATTTTGTAGCCTGTTAAACAGCAAATTGCTTAAAACATGCAAGTAAATGAAAGAGGAAAATAGTTTCCTGAGATATAGGTTTTATCAGTCATATTGAGGCAGGTGCTTAATAGCACCTATTGTAGCTGCTGCAAAACAGTTTAGACTATAATCCTATTTTCACAAGGATTCATAACCCCACTTTCTAAAACAAACACCTTTTCGAGGAAATATTCCACGCTTGCTTTGTCCCTGAGTTTTTCTCTTCATAGTTAGAACAAAATCCCATCTTTCAGGTGTTTTGAGTTCTCAAGTTGAAAATTAAAAACCATATCTAACAAATACAGGACCAGATTCCGCCAGGGCCAGATGGTATTCACTCAAGAGTTCTGAAGAAACTGAAATGTGAAATTGCAGAACTACTAACTGTAGTCTGTAACCTATCATTTAAATCAGCTTCTGTACCAAAGGACTGGAAGATAGCTAATGTGATGCCAATTTTTTAAAAGGGCTCCACAGGTGATCCCAGCAATTACAGGCCAGTAAGCCTGACTTCAGTACTGGACACACTATAGTAAAGAAAAAAATTGTCAGACACATAGATGAACATAGTTTGTTGGGGAATAGTCAACATGATTTTTGTAAAGGGAAATCATGCCTCACCAATCTACTAGAATTCTTTGAGGGGGTCAACAAGCATGTGGACAAGGGGGATCCAGTGGATATAGTGTACTTAGATTTTCAGAAAGCCTTTGACAAGGTCCCCCACCAAAGGCTCTTAAGCAAAGTAAGCTGTCATGGGATAAGAGGGAAGGTCCTCTCATGGATTTGGTAAGCAGTTAAAAGATAGTAAACAAAGGTTAGGAATAAATGGTCAGTTTTCAAAATGGAGAGAGGTCCATGGGGTGTCCCCCATAGGTCTGAACTGGGACTAGCCCTATTCAACATATTCATAAATGATCTGGAAAAAGGGGTAAACAGTGCGGTGGCAATAATTGCAGATGATACAAAACTACTCAAGATAATTAAGTCCCAGGCAGACTGCAAAAAGCTACAAAAGGATCTCTCAAAACTAGGTGTCTGGGAAACAAAATGCAGATGCAATTCAATGTTGATAAATGCAAAGTAATGCACATTGGAAAACATAATCCCAATTATACAGATAAAATGATGGGGTCTAAATTAGCTGCTACCACTCAAGAAAGAGATCTTGGTGTCATTGTGGATAGTTCTCTGAAAACATCCACTCAATGTGCAGCGGCAGTCAAAAAAGTGAACAGAATGTTAGGAATCATTATGAAAGGGATAGATAATAAGACAGAAAATATCATATTGCCTCTATATAAATCCACGGTATTGCCCACATCTTGAATACTGTGTGCAGATGTGGACATCCCATCTCAAAAAAGATATATTGGAATTGGAAAAGTTTCAGAAAAGGGCAACAAAAATGATTAGGGGTATGGAACGGCTTCCGTAGGAGGAGATATTAATAAGACTGGGACTTTTCAGCTTGGAAAGAGACAACTAAGGGGGGATATGATTGAGGTCTATAAAATCATGACTGGTGTGGAGAAAGTAAATAAGGAAGTTGTATTTACTCCTTCTCATAACACACGAGATAGGGGGTCACCAAATGAAATTAATAGGCAGCAGGTTTAAAACAAACAAAGGAAGTATTTCTTCACACAATGCACAGTCCACCTGTGGAAATCTTTGCCAGAGGATGTTGTGAAGGCCAAGAATATAACAGGGTTCAAAAAAGAACTAGATAAATTCATGGAGGATAGGTCCATCAATGGCTATTAGCCAGGGTGGGCAGGGATGGTGTCCCTACCCTCTGTTTGCCAGAAGCTGGGAATGAGTGACAGGGAATAGTTCATTTGATGATTACCTGATCTGTTCATTCCCTCTGGGGCACCTGACATTGGCGACTGTCGGAAGACAGGATACTGGCCTAGATGGACCTTTGGTCTGACCCAGTGTGGCAGTTCTTATGTTCTTTTTCACCGTGAGTGTTACTCCTTGAATAGGCAGTACTACTCTGGAGGAAGGGTAGTGAAATCTGCCCCATAAGGACTTCATTGTGAGTTTGTCCAAGCAAAAACAAAGGAAAATAAACTGTTACTTAGTGGTTTAATTTTGCTTTCTTTAGAAGTGGAAAGGAACTCGATATTTTCCAGAAGGTTAATTGCAAGTATGTGTTTATCAATGCAATTCAAGAGGAAGAAGCAGCAACAAACTTTAGGGACAGTAAGAAAAGGTTATCACTACACAAATCATGCCTTTCAAGTATTGGTTGCTATCCGCTAAACAGCAGCGGCTCCAGGCACCAGCGCTCCAAGCGCGTACCCGCCGCCGAATTGCCGCCAAATCTGTGGGACCGGCAGACCTCCCATAGGTATGCCGCCGAAGGCTGCCTGACTGCCGTGCTTGGGGCGCCAAAAAAGCTAGAGCCACCCCTGCCTCTAAAGGGTTTAAAATGGTTTGAATAGGTCATGGCTCAGCAAGATTACAACATTCTCCACATAGTATACAGTGATTTCCCTTCTAAGATCACTAGCTCCACAATCAATTGATCACTGTTGCTATTCAGTTATTTTTCTTCTGCCTCCTTGATCAGGACTCACAAATGACTGAGGACAGATGCGGGGATAGATTTTAAGGGACAGGCTGCAACTTTATTAAAATTTAACATCAGAAAGGGGCATTAGCTGTCCATGTCCCCATACCAGGGATGTAGATGGGTCCAGCACAGGGTTTACAAGGCATTTCTGACAGAGTCCATAACTCAGGGCAGAGTTTGCACAACTCACCCCAAGGATTCAGTGTGCTCTCCTGGATCCTCTCACTTTCCCCTTTGTGAAGGGGACAGAAGTTACCAAGAACTGCAGGTCTCCTCTTTCCCCATAGACCTGGAGTCCACCAGTGAAATCTAATGTCTCTTATTTCCTAGTTGATAGCCTTTCAGCCACAGTGGACACTAGACACAAGTTGTGATGACTTAATGTTTATACAATTCCTAAATTTTATATCTATTTAACCTAACTGTGTCTCTGTGATTCTATGAGGCATGCGACAAAAATCCCATGAGGCCACAGTCAATGTTCTGTAAGATAAAGATACTTTAACTTTCCGAACCTTTCACCTGTTAGATGCTTTTCCTGCTAGAAGTCTCTTTTAGACCCCATCACATGAATTAAACCAACTTAAATTCCTTTAGTTTCAGTGGGCAAAATTTAGAAGTGATGTATAAGTAGGAGGGGGAGTAAGTTGCATGTTGGCAAGTAGCAGCTTTCATACCATCAGAAACTCGTTTTGAAAATACTAAAGGAAAATATTCGATTTTTTGGATGGAATATTCAGTAAGGAGATACACTCCATTGCCGGTGTATACAATCCATTATATGGCCACAAACAGGGTGCACAGACCTGGTGCTAGTTTTCCCTTTATGAATAGTATGAGTACATAATATGCTAGCATATTTTGCTTTAGTTTAGAGCACCTGTTGGAGAGAGAGAAAAAAGAGTTTTAAATTTCACATGCAGTAATTAGTACTGAATTTTTCTTTAGTCAAACAGTAGACCAACCTACATAATTGAAAAATTGATAGACATTTAAATCTTTTTTAATTACCTCTCTTTGCAGCCTTGAAAGAATGGGTGGTGATGAGATGAAGAAATAATCAACCAGTCAAATCACAGAATACTGGAAAGGTCAGATTCTCACAGCTTAACCACTGTGATTTACAAGAAATACAAACACATTACAATTCAGAAACTGCTTCTTTTTGACAGAGGTTTAATGAGAATGGAGAGGAGAATGTAATCTGCACTCAAAGCAAACATTACAATGAGAATATTCTGGTCCTCTTTAAATGCCCTTTGTAGCAACATATGCCTCCTACTCTGGACCATGTAGTAATTTAATTTACTTTGGCACATTCTACATTGCGAGAAATTCATCTGATGAATTGATTTGTCTGTCAGCTCTCCATTAAGAAAACAATAGTGCTGAATCAACACCAACATGGCATTACTTCAGGTGCCTATTGCCACGGATGTGGCCTGTTGCCCATTTGGGTTGTAAAAATGGCATCCAAATACTGTAACCGGTATGAGTAATGAGACCAAAAAATGCAAAATTATGAAAAAAGATTAAAGAATTCTAAGTTTTTAAGTTCCCTGTTAAAAATAAAATAACCGTCATCATCATCATCATCTGGTTCCTCCAAAGATCATATACTGTTTCAGTAATGGACATATTTTTGTTTTCTATTTAAACATTTGTTTTAAAAAACCTGAATGTTCCTGATTAAATACCCCAGGAGACTGAAGTCCTCTATTTATTCACAAAATAGACAGCACAGGCAGCATCTGGGAAAGCTTCCTAGTCTTTGTCCCACTGATGTGTCTCAACCCTGGCCTGGAGGGATCACATCTACGTGTGAAATGATGCCCTGCCCCTCCCCCCCATTCTCAACCTTTTGATTGAAAAATTGCAGAAGGAATGAAAAATTAGTGATGGTTTCTGTGATGTGTGAGCACCTGTACATGAGGAAATGGACAAGACCAACCTTATTTTTTCATACACCAATCATTAGCTTTCCTACACTACTGATCAATAATGCACTTATTTGAATTCTTTCACCCTTATTAAGTTTGGGGCCCATCTTTATAGACTGAAGTGGCCTCATACTGACACCACCATGGCTACTATATATAGGTATAGCTAAATCACCCCTTTTACCCTGGAAAATTAAGACTATTGTTGGTGTTTCACCTCTGTAATTCCTCTTCTTCTTCCTTTGTTCCTACAGCTGCCCCCATATAGGGAATAGTCATTTCTATGCAAATACTATACAGTAAAAATATAACTTCTCCATAACCAGCTGCTCCCTGGGAAAACCCACTGATTGCTGCCTATGTTTGGCTATGTATGAGATAGAGTCATTGTAGTTTGGAACCCAGGCACTGAACTACCACATTTTATGATATTAATGACCTTCTGTATTATTTACATATTCATGTATTGTGTCCTTGCTGTGCACATTTTATTATTTTTGGAAGAGCAATAATAGATTCATTTACACAGGAGCTGGCACCGAGCAGATTGAGGGAAAAAGCCACACAATTATTAATTCATTTTATGGTAGTGTTATGAGGTAATTGGAACAAACAAAAAATAGATACAGTCTATTAGCTGAGCTATCACCTACAGTATTACCAGTTGGACGGTTTGCAAAGTTTTAAAAGGAACTGGTGGATAAGAAGGATTATGCACATTTTTTCACTTGATGGAATTGATATGAAGCAGTTTATAGTAAAATATTCCACACTGCCTTAACTAGCCCCGGCACAAATAGGGAATCTCAAGGTGCATTATGCATCTATTATGCTTATTACAGGCTGTAGCAGGAGAGGTCCTTGCACAGGGCTCTATAAAAAGCTTCCCTGTTATGTAGCTTACATAGAGCTTTGTCAAAATAGCAGCACTGCTGGGCTACAGGCGCTGCTAATTCCCTGCTCTCCAGCAAAGAAAGATGTCAAGGAGGATGGATCCAGATGGGGTTGGATCCAGATTGGGAAGGGATAGAGATATGGCACTGTCCACCTACACTACCCTCCTGCAGAGAAAGGCCGGGGCACTGGTGGGTGGGGAGCATTCTGTTGGATGAAGCAAGTAGCTCACTTCCCACGCACTACGAGCAGCGCTGGGAGAGACTATACTAGCCTAAGGCACTGACTTACCAGTGCTGTTCCTGGGCTGTGCAATTCCACACTGCCCCTACTCAGGGCTATAACAGAAATGCCAAAATATCACCCTGTAAGTAAATCATTTACAGAAGTCACAGTCTATCAAAAACTTTCCCAATGTTAAATGTACTAGGGTTAAATTCTGCTCTCAATAAGACTGGGGTAACTACTGAAATTAGTATAGTGTTTTTTGTTTTGTTTTTTTTGAGATTTACACCTATGAAACTGAAAACACAATTTCACCTCAGATCTTTAAAATAAGAAACCATATTTTTCAAAATTCTCTGCTTTATATTTTGGGCTGATCTGGACTTTGAAGTACAAAGGTAGACTAAATGAAAGAATGGAACAGAAAAAAATATACCGGTAATTAGATTTTATGTAACAATGATGGTACCCCAAAATATTGGTAGTAAAGAGACTTGTGTAGGTGAACACAGCAATTGTTATGTTCTCAACTATAGCTTTAACAGAGGCGTGGGTACCAGCATCTGTTTTTATTGACAAAGAATGTTAGCCAAGGCATCAGTTAAAAGTACAATATGTAATTTCAGTTTAAATGGGCCAAAAATGTAACTATCATTGTAATAGAATTAAACAACTGGATAAAATTTATGAGCACGTGGGCAGTGACAAAAACATTTATTAATGGGACTATTCCTGTGAATGAATTGTATTAGGTACTCTATCCTAGATTTGGAAGTTAGGATTATACACACAGAGGTTACACACTCATAGTGAATGAACCACAGACTAAAGCAGTGTTTCTCAGCCTTTTTAGTTTGGTGGTCCCTTATTCTGAAGTTAAAAATTTCCACATCCCCTTTACATGTTACAAAAGTTAGGTAAAATATATATATATCAATGAGAATGATATGCCTGTGTAATTTATTTGTGCACCTGCTTTGAGAGGCTGACAGACTGTACTCAACCATGAATAGTAAGGGTATGTGGGGAGTAGGAGAGCAATTTTTTCTTTGTTTTTAATTGTAACTAAGTTCAACACTTAGTGACTACTCACTCCCTCCCTCCTTCCTCCCATTCCATTGCCTTTAGTGGAGGTCACTGATTGAGAAGCAATGGTCTAAAGGACTCTACAGTGAAAAAAATGGCATTTGTTTTGCATAATACTATAATGTGGACTTTTTGGTTTTTTGTAAATTCTGTTTTCTTATAATGTATATCCATAACAGATACAAGCACATTCACAGGGCAGCAGAGCATCTGAGCCAAATTCAATAATACTGCAAAGAGGAATAACACCACTGATTTCAATGGTACTGTGACTGCTAATGCCAGGGTGAATTTGACCCACAGAATTTATGACCATCATGCCATGAATTCAAACAGTATAAGCTAGACAAAAATGAATCATTTCATCTATTCATGCACTATCCTCAAAAACAAATCTTCACCCAATCTATTAACTATCATCTACTGTCTGATGATTATGTTGGATGTTTATAAATATATAGGGACACATTTAGCCTGGAGGAACAAGTGCAGTTCTCAAGGAGGTTTCTGGGACAGGCTGAGAATGTAAATTCAGTCATTTGGTATACCCCCGACTCCTACATTCATGTAAACACCACCACCATTTACATCTGTTTTGTGACCAGGGGGAATTAATCCCTGACCTATAGACCCTCTATGCCAGTTGCAGCAAGTAAAAAGGCCACAGGAATACCCCTGGTGCAGGATGCTGTCCATACCCGCATTCATGGAAAACCTCAGTGAAGGTGGATTTTTGGAGATGAGGGCCATGGTCATGTCAAGGGCAGGAAGTGGAATCCCCCTCTATCCCTGTGCTAGCACAGGGATGAACCTGGCCTATGATATCTAAGGGTACGTCTACACTACCCGCCGGATCGGCTGGTAGCGATCGATCTATCGGGGATCGATTTATCATGTGTAGTGTAGATGCGATAACTTGATCGCCGATCGCTCTCCCGTCAACTGCTGAACTCCAGCTCGGCGAGAGGAGGAAGCAAAGTCGACGGGGGAGCTGCAGCTGTTGATCCCGCGCCGCGAGGACGTGAAGCAAGTGATTCTAAGTCAATTTAAGATACGTCGACTTCAGCTACGCTATTCTCAGAGCTGAAGTTGCGTATCTTAGATCGATCCCCCCCACACAGTGTAGACCAGACCTTAGTTACACAACTGTTTGTCACCACTCAATCTGACATAGAGAAATATGACATTTCAGTCAGTTTTATGTTGGAGGATGATACCTTTTTCTGGTCATGATACCTATATACTAAGCTAGGTGGAACCACAGAGTCTGGTTTCATCCTGTGTGAGTAGAGGAATCAAATGCACACTATAAAGACCGAGCCAGGAATATTTGCACTCATGGCTGTAGAAGGCCTTAGGCAAACCAACATGTTTCTTCACTTAGTTCAAGAGTCAGAAGTTACTTTCCTGAAAACCTAGTTCCTTACCCCAATGAATCGTCAAATGAGTAACTGAGGCTGAAGTTGAGGAGTAGGTTTATATGGCACAAGACTAGGAAGGAATAATGGAACTAGATGTCAATAGAAAAACTGAGGGAATAACCAAGGTTCAATAAAGAAAGGATGGTCTACTGGTCAGGGTGTTAGGCTTAGACTTAAGAGAACCAGGTTCAACTCCTTGCTCTTCTATGGACTTCTTATATTACCTTAGGCAAGTCACTTAGGGCCAGATTTTTAAAAGACATGTATGCTCCTCTCAGTGCTCCAATACTGAATTGATTTACACGCCTAAGTCTTACTAACAGTCAGTGAGACTTAGGATCATAAGTTAGTTAAGGCTTAGTCTCTTTATGCCTCAGTTGCCCATCTGTAAAATGGGGGTAACAGCACTTCCTTACCTCACAGAGACATTGTGAGGAAAAATACATTTAAGATTGTGAGGTGACCAGATGCTCGGGGGGCCAAATAAGATTCTATATATATATTCTAGCCCCAGAGAATCGGACATAGACTGATAGCCAAAAAGTTCTCAAATACGGTTTAGTTTTCCAAAACTATTTTTATGATCAGATATAGAGTGACTAGGACTGTAGGCTCCTTTTTTTAATGAGTGAACAAATAACATTTTTTAAAAACATTTTTTAAAATTTGAAATATAATTTGTTTAGACAATTAAAGATCAGCTTGCATCAAAAAATTCACATTTTTTGTATTTTCAATGCGAAAAATGATGATAGCATAGAAATTTAATAAAAAGCAAAATTTCTGAGACAAGAAATAGCCCAGAAAGACATTACAAAAATGTTCACATTACATTTTACTGAAAAAAATTCTTCCTTTTCCCACAGCTTGAGGTCTTATTTTACCTGAACTACTTCACCTCTCTAATCCTATCCTTGGAGATGAAATTGAAGCCATCTACATTATTTATTTCTTATGAAACAAACTACTTTCATTTCCATTCATAGTTACCTTTTAACCTTCCTGGATGCACACACATTTTTCTCTGGTTACACTCTCCCATCTCTAAATGAAAACAGAAAATAAAAGGAAAAAAAACAACAGTGCAGAGTGAAATTACCGTTATCCTCACATGTGATGTTAAGAGACTACAGGAATAGTCTTTACTACCAGTAGACGAAAATGCTAGATTTACCAAAGATGGCTTATGAAAAGCTGTAAATTACTCTTCCTTATGCCAGCCTGGTTTTCCGCACCCCCTGATGTTCTCAGTGTTTGTCTCTGCTACACTTTTTAGGGGTTTTCCACCTTTTAATCTATGGCCATGTAGGATATATGCCAAAAGGGGCTGCTGAATCAGCACATACCTTTGCCATCCTAAGCATGTCCTTTCCCTGCGAGCACTGTTTTAGGTAATGCTGGCTTATTAAGGGTCCCTTCATAGAGAGAGAATTGTGATGACTTTGGCCACTGGGGTGGTGTGTCTCGATGTATTCTACCATTCACCCTGGGATGAATACAGTCCACTGCCTCACTCTGAGTTTTACACAGTTATGCTCCAAACAGCTGGAAGTGCATTTAAAAAAAAAAATCTTCTGAGAATTTAAACACATTAGACTAATTAAAACTGTTGTACCTGTTTTGTGAGGCTCACTCTTATCTACATGATAATGATTTTGGCCTCAGCAGTTTGAGAAGTGTCTGTTGGTGGATACAGAGAGTGATAGATTCATATAATGGGCCTCTAAATGACAACAAAAGACTTTGCACTGCTTTGAATCAACCATTTACAGTGCCGCATTATTCAGAAAGTAATGCAACCCTATACATAAATAATGATTTAAATGTGCTTTTAAAATTTGTTAATGCTCCAGCATCATCTCCCCCCATACTCAGAAAATTGATTTGACGATGACTAGACCTATGTTCTTAAATTGTGTAATGTTAATATAGAAAAAGACTTGACAACAATGAAACTGGAAGCATTTCCAGAAGACTAGGCTTTGTGGAAATGAGATGGCAGTCTTCATAGTTCCCAAGCCAAAGAAAGTCAGCTTGACAGGGAAAAAGTATCAGAACAAGGGCTGAGGGGTCTACGCATTTTTTAAAAAAATCAGTAGTAAAGTTAGTGAAAATGGTCAAATAGACTAGAATACATTTTTCACATAATTAAGAAAACATCAAGCTGTCGTTTGATAGCAAAGTTGTCCTTTGATAGCAAAGTTAAGCTGAGATCATCATGAACAAACAGATACAAGATATTTTGAGCTACATAACTCAGCGCTATCGCATCTTAAGAACATGACATCTCTGACAGTTGCTCTGATTGATGTCTGGTTTTGAGAGGGAATCATGAAGCAGAAAGTTGACAGCATCAGATAAAAAGAAAAATCTTGGTTTTGGCTTCCTGACCCAATTTTTCCTTCCCTTTACAATTCTTCGCAATTTCTGCTTATGATGATATCACGCTCATAAGACTAGCAAACTTAAGGCCACTTTTGCTTTCTTTAAGGTAGCTTTAGTATTCATACTATGACAATATCAGGTTAGTTGAGTGCTCACACAAGTGACACAGCCTTAAACTCTAAGAGACATCTAAGGTTGCACTTCAGTAATAATAAATAATAATTCCTAGCTCTTATGCATTGCTGTTTCCTTAGTTTGGCATGGAAAATATGTCTAAGCTCTGGGGTCTGAGAGTCAAACTGGCCTATTTAATGTGTTCTCAAGAGCAGTCTGGACTGGTTCTCTACAGGGCAACATGCTTCTGAAAGATGAGTAGGAGGATGCTGTCATCTATAATGCAACTGAAGAGAACGTAATTATTTAACATTGCTTAAAAGGCTACACATCAGAAAGCACAGGAAACCTACAGAATATGAATATGCAGAAACTGCATTACTGAGCAATCTAAAAGATATGCTCATGCTATTGGAAAATTTTGTTACAGAGAAAGATGGTAGCTAGCGTAATAAAACTAAGACACCCATACTCAGTAACCACATCCTGACTATTCGTGAACTGGCATTCCTGTTCATCCAGCAAGAATAGATCAAGGGCCTGCTCTTCCTCTTGTTGAAATCAATAACGAATAACAAAACTTCCAATGGAGCAGTAGCAGGATTGGGTCACTGATGGAAATAAGCATTTTTTTATCCAGTCTGATTTCTCCCCCTTAGGTCTGTGTTCCAGTGTAATCTCTAAAAGAACATAAGAGCTGCCAAACTGGGTCAGAACATCTTGCCCAATATCCTGTCTCCAACAGTGGCCCATACCAGAGCTTCAGGGGGAACATACAGAATAGGGCAATTATGGAGTGATCTACCCTTGACTTCCACTGCTGGCTTCTAGTAGTCAAAGGTTTAGGGTCAGCCCAAGCACGGGGTTGCATCCCTGACTATCTTGGATAATAGCCATTGATAGATCTATCCTCCATGAATTTATTCAGTTCTTTTTTGAACCAGATATACCTTGGTCATCACAACATCCCACGGCAATGAGTTCCACAGGTAATTGTGCATTGTGTGAAAAAGTACTTCCTCTTGCTGCATATTCGCTTCATGGGATGACCCCTGTGTTTTGTACCGTGTGAAAGGGTAAACAACATGATTCTCATTTCCATACCATTCATAATTTTATAGATCTCTATCATATTCCACCTTAGTCATCTCTTTTCTAAGCTAAATAGCCCTAGTCTTTTTAGTCTCTCCTCATATGGAAGACTTTCAATACCTTTGATCATCTTTGTTGCCCTTCTCTAAACCTTATCCAGTTCCACTATATCCTTTTTGAGATAGGGTGATCTGAACTGGACACAGTAATCAAGGGGCGGGGGGGGTGCATAATGGATTTATACAGTGGCATTATGACATTTTATGTCTTATTTTCTATCCCTTTCCTAATGGTTCCTAACATACTGTTAAGAAGTTCCATAGTGTTCTTTGATATGGGAGTATATCAGAGTGTGCTAGAGAACTTTTAGTATGTGAGAGCAGGGTTCCACATGATGAGTGAGTGGGTGGGAAGGCATACTCTGTCTTCCAGCTCACTAACCCTCGGTGTAGACCAGCCCTTAGAATAAATCCAGGCTAGGGGAATTAGAAGCTCTGCAGCCCTCACATCTCTGTGGGACATATCCTTTGCATAAGTTTAGCTGAAACCCATTACACCTACTTGTGACTCATGAATCAAGCAGAAACTCTTTCCAACCAACTGCTTTCAAGAATAGTTGGTTAAAGTTCCACCTCTGCATTCCTTGACTGACATGAGTTCAAATCTGCTCAAAACTCATGAAGGAAAGAAAAAAAAAAAGTAGGGAAAAGTCTCCTGTTCAGATAAATACATCTGTATTTATAATGATGATCATATTAGTTTCAGTACTGCTTAGATTCAAATGTAGAGATCCTTTACAGGCTACATGTACTATCATGGGATCAATATAAATAACAGTAAAATAGACCAAACTCTGCTCCCAATTATAGCTATGTAATCCAACCACATTAAAGTCAGTGGATTACTCTGTGTAATTGAAAACAGAATCTGATCCATTAGCTTTACTGGATTACAATGTAAATGACTCTCTAGTAAGTGAACAATAAAGGTGCTAATTTCTGTGGGAACATGTTTTTAAAACAGGTATGTGAACTATGAAATGCCTTTCTGTTCAGATCACAGAGGCCATTTTGGGAAGTAGGAGAAAGATGACAAATTATCAGCCTTCAAATTAAAACAAGTGAAATCTCATAATTCCATGAACTATACAACTGCTGAACAAGGTTTCTTTTTTGTGTGATAATAAAAATATAAAGAACATATATTTAATGTTCTATTGAAAGCATAGACCGAACAGACTCTTCAACTCTAGAAAATTGTTTCAATAAAAACATCTTCCACTAGGTTAATTTTACATTCTAGAAGTCCCCACTAAATTATTGATACTATTAAGGACATGAACTCTAACAAGGCTCAGGTCTTAGATGTCATCCTTGAACACCTTTATAACAACATTGCCACTCTAAATAGCCCCTCTATTATCCAGTACATATCTAAGATGCAAGGAAGTATTGCCATACACCTTTCAAACAGCTCTTACCACCAATTTCTAAAAGCGAGATAAATGTACCAATATGGTCTCTTGTTATTGCCTAATTCTGCTGATACACATTAATCTAAGAATTTTAGCCCCCATAATGTTTATTAGCTTGGAAAGGATACTGCATGCCTTAATCCACCCTTGCTGGAGGCTTATTTAAAGAAAAAATGTCCAGTATTGTATGGCCTGGCTCCTTTACATGTGGTCTGTCCATGTCTGTTTAGACACTATTCCCAAAGATTAACCTGAGCAGGGTTGCACTGTGGTTCTATTGTGGGATTACATTTTACTGTCAATCCAGTGAAGCAAATTTTAAAATAAAAATTCTCAGTCTTGTTAGATATAAAGAAGGCTTTCAATAATTTAAGCTAGTGGCATTTTTTATATCAAACTCACAGTTCTTCTAGTTTCATATCCTGGATTCTGTATTTGTTGATATATGGCAGCGGGGCACTGAGATTTTCAAACCTTTGCAGAATTAATAGAAGATAGGTCTCTAAATCTCCCAGACTGCCTCAACTTTACATTTTAGCCAGCTATTGACAAACAAAACTCTCTCATTCTGTTGCTATGGAAAGAACATCAGATAAGGATAAAATTTTTCAGCTCCTATTCACTTACACTTGATTTAGCAGTCAAACTATAGAGAGTATGTCAGAATTTGGGTGGTCATAGTATTTCAATTGGCTCAAATGTTAAAAGTTTTGCTTTATGTTCAGTATTCTTTTTTCTGCCAAATGCTACTGACTCTATTCCTTATTTATTGCCAGTAGTTTCTGAATTTAGTGACCTCTTGGTATACCTCATTAATTAGAGAAAAGCAACATTTTGCCATTGTCTAGGAATTGATTTGGAGGGGTCTTTTCATAAAATCATAGAATCATAGAATATCAGGGTTGGAAGGGGCCTCAGGAGGTCATTCATTTTCCAAAACGAACATTTGAAATTACTCAAAATTCAGCAGCAAGGAATACATAAAAAAGATCTTCTCAGGCTACTTACATCTCACAGTCACACTTAGGGCTAGTCCACACTAACCCCCCAGTTCAAACTAAGATACGGAACTTCAGCTACGTAGCTGAATAACGTAGCTGAAGTCGAAGTATCTTAGTTCGAACTACAAGGTACTTACCGCGGGTCCACACGCGGCAGGCAGGCTCCCCCGTCGACTCCGCGTACTCCTCTCGCGGAGCAGGAGTACCGGTGTCGACGGCGAGCACTTCCGGGATCGATTTATCGCGTCTAGACAAGACGCGATAAATCAATCCCAGAAGATCGATTGCTTACCGCCAAACCCGGAGGTAAGTATAGACGTACCCTTAGATGCTTTGTTTTGAAGTCACCCAAAACAATTACGGAATTCTCTAAACTGCCCAAGCATAGTCACATCCTTGCTGATCAAAAAGCAATGCATTCATGTTGTTTGTTTTCAAGAATCTAGTCTCACACTGCTTGTGATTGTTAGTAGACTAAAAAACGGTCAGGGAAGACATTGCCAGTGCCTTTTCTGGAACTTCTAACAGCAAAGCAACAATTGCAATGATACATATAATCATTCTTGTTTAAATTTCTAATCATAGCTTCCCCTTCTGGTCATTATTAGATTTTAATTACAGGGACTGTATGCTAAGAAATATATTTTAATCAACATTTATACTGCCAACTCCCTCTCGAAGAAATGTATTATTAAGGTTTAAGTGGGGCTATTCTAGAGATCTGGAGTAAGAAACCAGTCAAGATTAATACAAGTGGCAGAATAATATCCAGATGATATGAGTGACTACATCATCACTTGATGATTACCTGTTCTGTTCATTCCCTCTGAGGCACCCAGAAGACAGGATACTGGGCTAGATGGACCTTTGTTCTGACCCAGTATGGCCGTTCTTATGTTCTTACAATAGCAGGAGACTAAGACATTCTTACTCCTTCAATATGAGCAGTCCTTGCTAATCACAAATCAGTGAAAGTTATTTTGTAGATGGCGATCACCACCTCCTGCTGAGGACATTACCTTTTGCACTGGCACAAAGGAAGTACGTTGGGGCAAGGCTATGGTTCTGTTTCCCTCACCTCCCCCCACCTCTTAATAGTTTATTATAGCTAAGGACATTGAGTTCAATGATCAAAGTGAACCATTCTATACATGTTCTCAAGAGTGACCATCTATTGTGTGTGTGTGTGTGGGGGGGGGGAGGGAATAAACTTTCCCACCAAATCCAATTTAATAATTTAGAAAACCACAGAGAAATGGCAGGAGATGATATAACAGGCTAAGTCACAAAACAGTTAGGTAATCCTTTTTTTCCTTCATGCAAGATTGGGAGGAGTGAGACATGGAACCAGGATTATGGCATTGAAAAACTTACATCTTCTAAAGAGTGAATGGGGAGAAGATGGGCTGTACCTATATTCTTGCACTGACATGACTACATTTGCAGTGAAGTTAGTGGATCTGAACTGTGATATCTGCAAATGGTGTGTGACAATGCTCTTCTTCCACCCTTATTTCCTGCTCCATGGGTGATGGCACAGATTCTGTCATTATATTCTACTCAGATATGTTGAGAGTAAGGGTTTGCTGAAGAAGCTGAGAAATGAGCATGTATTAGATATGTAAGTAAAGTAAGATTGTAATTAGGGCTATCAAGCGATTCAAAAAATAATCATGATTAATCTTGCTGTTAATAATAGAATACCAGTTATATAAATATTTTTGTATGTTTTCTACATTTTCAAATACATTGATTTCAATTACAACACAGAATACAAAGTATACAGTGCTCATTTTATTTTTATTTTTGATTACAAATATTTGCACTGTAAAAAACAAAGGAAATCGTATTTTTTCAATTCCCCTAATACAAGTACTGTACTGCAATCTCTTTATCATGAGAGTTGAACTTACAAATGTAGAATTATGTACAAAAAATAACTGCATTCAAAAATAAAACAATGTAAAACTTCAGAGCCTGCAAGTCCACTCAGGCCTACTTCAGCCAATCGTTCAGACAAACAAGTGTGGTTACAATTTGCAGGAGATAATGCTGCCCACTTCTTGTTTACAATGTCACCTAAAATTGAGAACAGGCGTTTGCATGGCACTGTTGTAGCCAGCATCGCAAGATATTTACATGTGCTAAAGATTCATATGTCCCTTCATGCTTCAACCACCATTCTAGAGGACATGCGTCCATGCTGATGACGGGTTCTGCTCAATAATGATCAAAAGCAGAGCAGACCAACGCATGTTCATTTTCATCATCTGAGTCAGATGCCACTAGCAGAAGGTTGATTTTCTTTTTTGGTGGTTCGGGTTCTGTAGTTTTCACATCTGAGTGTTGCTCTTTTAAGATTTCTGAAAGCATGCCCCACACATCATCCCTCTCATATTTTCGATGGCACTTCAGATTCTTAAACCTTGGGTCGAGTGCTATAGCTATTTTTAGAAATCTCACATTGGTACCTTCTTTGCGTTTTGTCAAATAAGCAGTGAAAGTGTTCTTAAAATGAATATGTGCTGGGTCATCATCTGAGACTGTTATAACATGAAATATATGCCAGAATGCATGTAAAACAGAACAGGAGACATACAATTCTTCCCCAAGGAGTTCAGTGACAAATTTAATTAATGCATTATTTTTTTAACGAGCATCATCAGCATGGAAGCATGTCCTCTGGAATGATGGCGGAAGCATGAAGGGGCATATGAATGTTTAGCATATCTGGCACTTAAATACCTTGCAACGCTGGCTACAAAAGTGTCATGCGAATGCCTGTTCTCACTTTCAGGTGACACTGTAAATAAGAAGCAGGCAGCAGTAACTCCTGTAAATGTAAACAAACTTGTTTGTCTGAGCGATTGGCTGAACAAGAAGTAGGACTGAGTGGACTTGTAGGCCCTAAAGTTGTACATTGTTGGGGTTTTTTGAGTGCAGTTACGTAACAAAAAAAAATCTACATTTGTAAGTTACACTTTCACGATAAAGAGATTGCACTACAGTATTTTTATGAGGTGAATTGAAAAATACTATTTCTTTTTTTTTACAGTGCAAATATTTGTAATAAAAATAATATAAAGTGAGCACTGTACATTTTGTATTCTGTGTTGTAATAGAAATCAATATATTTGAAAATGTAGAAAAACATCCAAAATATTTAATAAATTTCAATTGGTATTCTACTGTTTAACAGCGCAATTAATCACAAGTAATTTTTTTTTAGTTAATGGCATGAGTTAACTGCAATTAATTAACAGCCCTTGTTGTAATGGAAGAAATGTTCATTACATTGCCTCAGGAAGGAGTACATTGAAGTAGTGGCAGCGCAAGAATGAGTAGAGGCACTTGTATTGTCCTCATAGTGGTGATTCTCCTGGAATAGTCAGTGAATCAAAGAGCATGGATGTGAGGGGAGTATGTTGGGGTGAAGATCCTCCCCCCTCCCCCACCACCTACTGGCTAGCAAATGAGCAAGTAAGGATAGCAAAACTAGAAATTTGAGAAAGGACCCCTTATAGATGACAGATGTTGAGAGATCTGAGGAGTAGGTCCTGGTGAGACTACACTAAGGGAATAACTGTGATTTCTAAGGGAAATCTCCATTGCAAACTTTAAACTCTAGTGATGGGTTGATATTTAGGATAAATGAGTCTAGTCCCTCCTCTGGCACCGACTCACCATGTGTCCTTGGGCAAGTCACTTTCCCTCTCAGTGCCTCCTTTTCCCAATGTGTAGTTTGGGGACAATCATGCTTGCTGCCATTGATCAAACATGTTGAGATCTACAAATGGAAAGCACTATATTAGTATGAGACTTTTCAAAATTATCTTCCATAATAAAAAGGAGGCTATAAACTTTTTTACTGCTTTTAAAATAAATCAGTACAGACATGTACAGGATTAACCACTGCCATTTAAAAAAGTTTTAAAACTCCATTAGCAAAGTTTATAAGGTTCACATATTGTAGCAAATCTCTCTAAAATATACCTTTCAACCTTCATAAGTGTTCTCAAAGACAGTATTTCCCATGGAGGACATCAGAATAAAACACATTTTGATTTAGCTATTTTAGATAGAGATCTAAATAAAATAAATTTTAAGAAAGGACTATTCTTAGCGTGAAAGCCTCTCAGTTTTAAACTCTTGTTTGAATCTCCTTTTTTGTTAACTTCAAACTTTAAGAAAATGAAATTGTCCTCTGTCTAGCGAGTAATTACAGGTACAAAGCAGGTTTTGTGCACCCCTTGCCCTCCAGGACATTGAGGTATAAGAGTCACAGACACTTTTGTGTACCAGAAACACATTTACACCCTTAACTATGAATCCACTAGCATGGATTCATGATATAGTGGCATGGAAGAAAAACAGCAGTTCGATTAAAATTACCCACTTTTATTGAATTCTCTTATAATGAATTTTCTCCAGCAGAACAAAAACCACATCATGGCAATCTAAACTCCTCCTACAGTGAGGAATCACTAGGAACATAATGGATTAATGACTTCGAACTTAATGTTCATCATCTGTTCTGCTCTAAGTTATGAATGCAAAAATAACATTCCCCACATTATACCAGTAAAAAGTAAGATGCGCACAGTTTGAATACATGTCTTCCTCTTGCTGCAATGCAGCATTGCTGCTGTCATGCTTCACATATAGTAAAGTATACAATTCTAATATCATTAATTTTATTTTTATGGCTTCACTATAAGATTCCCCTTTTCTTGTACACAATATAGATAGGATCATAGAATCACAGATGAAAAGGTATCTTAGAAGGCACTACAGATACAGTGTTGCATAAATATATTGGCAAAATTTGGAAACAACTTTTCTAACGTGGAAAACAGAGATAATCATTTTTATAAAGGAAAAAACGTATGCAGAGAAATTATTTCTTTTCCTGACTACAAGAAACGGTGTAGATCCATTTCAGCCCTTGCTATTTGACTTTTTCCTGACTCTGTTTCTTGACTTTTGTGAATTACAGTACTTTGAGGATTTTAGAACTATAGTAGCTTGAGGTTTCTACAACCTGGTGAGCAATAAGTGACGTGACATTTAAAATATGATTTATTATATTCCTGAATTACACATACATTAATCTTAAAACTGACACAAACCTACAGGGTTTAATAGAATTTTTGTCAGCTGGTATAACAGTTTAGTCAAGAATATTAGTCTATATACTCATACCTCTAGGTTCTGGTGAATTTCATTTGACACATGTCTAGTACTACAAACTTTGTAGAGATTATGGGAATGTATTTAGTAGCTAGGGACACAAAAGCATCCTTCTACAAAAAATCCTCAGTTTTACAAGGCCTCTGGTATCTGAAAAAAATTGAGTCTACCTTAGGTGAAATAAGAATCCAGATTTTTTGAATTTTTTTTAAAGCCGCAACATTGAGGTGTTTAGTCATCAGGACCACATTTTTAATAAAGTCTACAGAATTTGAACTGGTACACACTGAAACAAGTATTTTCAGAAAATCAGGTTATAAAATTAGAAAATAAATGTAATAATGGATAGAAATTGTATTGCCTTCTGTTCAGTCATGTAAATTAGCAGCTAGAGTTTCAGCAGAACATTTGTAGCCAATTAGTTCATATTATCATTTAAATGCACCATCTATTGTTGTGGTTAAATCATGTTATTTCATATGCAGTTAATGCGTGATTAGTAGTTCAATTATAGGTATAGTAAGTGGTATAGAATTACAAGAGTATAAGACTGACAAGTATTTAGGACTGATGAGTGTGTATTAGGTATGTAAGTAAAGTAAGGTTGTAATGCAAGAACTACAGACTGAGATTTCAGTTTGGCCATATTAGCCTCACTGTAAAGAATGTGCCAATAGGTGATGTTCGGGAAAATATGCCGCAATGTACCTCTCCAGACCACAAGATGCATGATTGTAACATCATGGAAAGTTCTGCTCTAACTGCAGGTTACCATGGGAACAAGTTTACATTGATGCTAATGAGAATAAGGGGAACTAAGAGAACAAACTATGAGAAGCGGTGCACCCCAAAATGTGTGGGGTGTGGAAGAAGAGATAAGGAAATAGTTCTCTGAAATCATCCACTCAATGTGCAGCGGCAGTCAAAAAAGTGAACAGAATGTTGGGAATCATCAAGAAAGGGACAGATAATAAGACAGAAAATATCATATTGCCTCTATATAAATCCATCGTATTGCCCACACCTTGACTACTGCAGGCAGATGTAGTCGCTCCAACTCAAAAAAGATATATTAGAATCGGAAAAGGTTCAAAAAAGGGCAACAAAAATTATTAGGGGTATAGAACGGCTTCCATATGAGGAGAGATTAATAAGACTGGGATTTTTCAGCTTGGAAAAGAGGCTACTAAGGGGGGATAAGGGAGGTCTATAAAATCATGAGTGATATAGAGAAAGTAAATAAGGAAGTGTTATTTACTCCTTCTCATAATACAAGAACAAGGGGCCACCAAATGAAATTAATAAGCAGCAGGTTTAAAACAAACACAAGAAAGTATTTTTTTCACGCAACGCACTGTCAACCTCTGGAACTCCTTGCCAGAGGATGTTGTGAAGGCCAATACTATAACAGGGTTCAAAAGGGAGCTAGATAGATTCATGGAAGATAGCCATTGTTGGACCTATTAGCCAGGATGGGCAGGAATGGTGTCCCTAGCCTCTGTTTGTCAGAACTTGGGATTGGGTGACAGGGCATGGATCACTTGATGATAACCTGTCTGTTCATTGCCTTTGGGGCATCTGCCATTGGCCACTGTCAGAGGACAGGATACTGGGCTTGATGGACCTTTGGTCTGACCCAGTATGGCCGTTCTTATGGTCTTATGAAAAGGAGGTTGGAATCCTCATGCATATGCATAAGGTGGTGGTCATAATACAAGATAAAAAAAAAGGGTTCCCTGGTATGAATAGGGTGGGAAGAACCCACCAGGAATCACCCCTCTGTCAAAGACCACTTGTTGAGAGATCCACCAGACTCTGATATCTTTGGGTATGTGAGTATGAATATAGCATTAGCTATTGCATGGACTCTCTCAGGTTTGTATATGTGTATGTGAGTGTAACTTATAACATAAACAAGAATTCTTACTTGCGATGTGTTTGTGGTCACTGTCTTTGTATGTTTCTAGAGCCTCCCAACTTAATAGAATCGCTAAGAGTAACTTTCACCCTGTTGATCTTAGAACTGTAGCAACAGAGGAACCAGACTCACTCACTAGGGACACTGTGGTTTAGCACAGAACTATCAATTAAATTTAATTAGAGGCTACATATTGATTATTCTGAATATTATTCACACATAGGAAAATACTTTCAATATCATTAACCAATGACCAATACTGGCTTTGCAGCACCCACATTTGTTAGGAGAAAAAGTGAGAGAAAACATTTTTGGTAAATCACTTCCATCAATACACAGGTAACTGATTCACATTTAACTGAATAAGGATAAGCTTTCATTGGTGAAGAATAGAAAATGCCAAGATGATTCCTTCTGCTCAGACACAGTCTAAAGTCCTGCACAGCTTACTCACATTGTCCCTGATTTTCCACTGTGCTGAGAGCAGTGCAATGCTGTCTTCTGTTGCAAAACAGCCTTATAGCTGTCAGGTAACACTACTGAAGTATTCACCCTACACTTAGGTGGTGTATGGCCACTATAGTGGTCCCTACTTTATCCTACCTACTGGATCCTGGTGCAGGGAGAATAACCATAGTATTATCTGCACCCTGGCAATCCCAAGGGTCTGGAACAGGTGGTACAGATTACATCCTTCAGCCCCTGCTACTCTGACAGAGCCAAGGTAGCAGCAAATGCCAGGATTTCTTTTTTTCCTTCTGATCTTGGATATAAGGTTGTGACCCTCACAGAGCCCACATTGCAACAGTCATCTGTAACTCTGACACTTCACATATGGATTATGGTTTGCTGTGCACATAACTACTCCTGAAGACGATTCTCAAATATCAGTGAATGTAGAAAGTGGTTGCTCAATTGCATCTCACAGGGATTGTGTTACCACAATGTTCCAAGATCTGTGCTGGTTTCCAGTTTGTTTCTTGTTCCAGTACCAGGTTTTGGCTTTCTATAGATACATTCCTAAGTGATTTGGAATGTAACCCTGTAATGTAACCATGTGATGTGGTGTCAGCAGCAACAAGCCAGATTCAGTATCTGGGGGTTCGTCTTAACATTGCAAAACAGAACTGACTCAAGCCCCCATCCAATAATTTGGAAAACTAAACACCATCCCTGGGTGCCTCAAAGAGGCAAAACTTCCCCACTCCCAAGCACTGAGTCTGTGCATAACAAAATAAATGTTTTAATAAAAGGGACAGGGAACCCAGCTTTAGTTTGGGGGAAAACATTGCAACAATGATTCAAAAGCACAAACCATAACTAAACACCTGTTCCATAGTATGTTGAGCAGTGGCCTTTGCCTCAGTTTCCCACCTTGTGGTGTGAAAGTCCGACCCATGAATGCCCCTTTAAAACAACACTTGCCTCTCCCTCTGCTGTACATTCACAGTTATCAGAGGCCAGCAAAGTCCCAAAATTCAGTGAGTTCATGTGGGTTCACACCCCACACCTTGATGGGGAAGGGAGGCTGAGTAATGCCTCTGCTGTTGCCACTGCCCACTGTCTCTGCTACTTCTTGCCTCTCACTGTCACCTTTGCAGTGATCACCGCTAACAGTCTATGCTGCCACTTGCCACTGCTCATCGCTGCTGCTGCTTTCTGCCACTGTGCACCCTGCCACCGCTGCCACCACTTGCTTCATCTGACATGCATTGTTCTGAGCTTCCACCACTTAGGCCAGCTCCTAGTGACTTCAGCTGTTAGTGATTTCACTAGGGAGTAGGAAACCTCTCTGCTATTATAGTCTCTGCATTGTCTTTCATTGCAACATTGTTGCCACACTAGCTGTAAGGCTCAGCTCCTAGACCTATTTGTAGTGATTTCAAAAACAAGGACTCTCAATGGAGTCTGATCAGCTGTGTCTTTAAAGACTGGAAAGGGGAGGGTCAAATGGTATCACACTGCCACCTAGGAAAACCTGTTCCCACCCTCTCTGACTTTCATTTGGATTTGGCATCCCTACCACCTACTTAGTGAGTGAGGTTACAGTTAGGGTGGCTCCCTCAATCAGGGCATGCTAAGGATTGTTCTGCTGCTCTTTGCTCATACAATAAGGATAACAACAACATTCCATTACCCCTGCATTCAATACTGAAGTGAATTTTAACCCAAAACAGCCAAAAATGATCACTCTGACAAAGCAGGACTGTCTAGTGATCACCTAGGCAGAGCCGGTATGTCTATTCAAATACGGTCTTTCCCCCCAGATTCATCATTAGATGTCAGGGGAGATTTCATTTAGACCCTGTTTACAGGAATCTTAACTACCTGGTAGACTACATCTCTCTGTGTAATACCATGCAAGATGAAATCAGAAGAGACACACAAGCTAATAGTTCCCAGATTTAATTAGAAGGAGACTGAGGCAGCGGATTTTCAGTGAATGGCCCTTTACTCTGAAAGTCTCTTTCCCAGTTGGTCTGATACAGTCCACTGATCTTCAGGACACACTTTCTCTATATCTTTGAGTAGGAATGGTTTAAGATGGTACAATTTGTGGCTAAAATTTTGCGCTCATAAGAGTTACTTGTGGGTGCAAAGCTAAGAATTTGAGCTTTTATTTGTCTGATTTGTGCTCACATTCTGATGCTTAGAGATACAACTACTCAAATCTATGACTACAGTTGAATTGTATGTACAATTTATACCATCAATTCAACTGCAAGTGCAGATTTTGCCGTGCAAGTTGAGCCTACAATGAAAGAGGTCTCTGACTGAAGAGTCAGCTAGAATGTCATTTTATACTTCCACATAATTGTGCAACCATTTGCAGTTCAGTCCACTTGGAGAGAGAGGGATAATATGCCTAGAGCTTTATTTTGATTGGAACTTGAATATTTTCCTCCCAAGAAAATGAATGTATTGGAAAAATCTGAATCTTCAAATGAAACCTTTACATAACAAAAGAGGAAAACAGCTGCTTCACAGGCAAGAGGTACAAAGATGTCCCCTCACACTTTATTTTGAAATGTAAAAGGATGTTAACTATAAAGTTGCATAACCTCTCATTTCTGAACACTATCACTGGGAAATTAATTTGTATTTCAAAATCTGTACTTTCTCTTTCTAATAAATCTTACTTAGTTAAACATGTGACAGAATTAGAACTCTGCTGCTGAGTTCACTTGAGGGGCAAAGGTTACTTGCTGAAGAAGCAAAAAAGTAAACTGAATGTAACAATACTATGCTGAAGCAATATATTATAAAATCCCATATTGGGCTGGTGGGAATAGCTGTGTGCACCCTCTGATTTATTAAGTGCTATATGTAGAAACAATAATGAATAAAGCTAAGAATTATTATGATTTATAGTTTCAATTTTATTAGCATTTCATAATTATAACTTTGTTAAATTAATTGGATCCTTGTTGCTTACATTTAAAACAGATCAGTATACGTCTAGATTTTATAAATTTTAGTAACTAAAATAAACATTAAAATAAGGGACAGAAAATTTAAAAAGCAAGATGTTATAAGATTTTAAATCTTCCCCTCTCCCCCGATTTTTGTTTTTAAGATGGAATTATCACAGACTATAGTAAAGTTTTATAAAATTAGTGCAAATAATTGTTTTAACAATAAAATTTGACTCTTACCTAATCCCATTCTAAAAAGATAACTATGATGTTAATAATTAGGTTCAAATGTCATTGTAGAACTGGATCATGTTAGAGTCATTCAAACTTCTGTGACATCCAATGAAGTTAACTATAAAGTCAACTGCCTACCTAGATAAATATATGTTTAAAATATCAATTGAGTCAAAATTTGTCTTTCTAGTAATTTTTTTCTATGGTCAATGTTACATAAATCTATTCAAACACAGGCACATCCAAATACCACTCTAATCCTAACCAAAGTATCATCCCTAAATTAATTGTATTCACAACCCATTAAAAAAGTTTTAATATTTCTAGTAACAGCTGTTAACCACAGGTGTTAAAGTAACCTTACTTTGTAATTACAACTAACATACATTGCATAAGCAACTGTTTTTCAAGAGTTTATCAGCCTTAAACTGTGGTTACATTGTGAAAAGTGTGCAGAAAAAATGGCCCCTTCATGCTCAACAGAACTGTTCCCTTTGTATATTTAGTCATATTTGTAGATTTCAGGAACAAAAATAAGTTTTTTGTTTTGTTTTAAAACTACCCTTAATTCCTGTCATCCGTCAGAGCCAATGCAATTAACAGAATGAGCTGGATTATATTCCTTTTTACGCATTGTTAAAACAATTCTAGAGTGAATCAATTATACCTAAGCAACACACTGAAGGCTGCAGAAGTGTAAATTAGGGCAGAATTTGGCCTACAGAACCTTTATTACTGGTGATGATAATCAGAAGGAAAGAACTCAGTTTGACTTTCTGATCCCAGCTTGAGTTATCAGGGTTGCTATTTAGAAAATAATGTTTTTTAATTGTAAAATGATTTTTTATATGGAATTTTGAGAGACTATTAGCATGGAATGGCATGGTGCTTTCCCACAGAGTCACTTTTCAGAGCTCTACTACACTATTATTTTGATAATTTGATATATTCATTCAATCTGCAAGAAACAGAGATTGTGCATCTTTACAAAAATTTCAAGCTTTTCATCTTCACACCTTTTCTTCCATCTTCTTACATTTGATCCCAATCATGCTCTGACATATGAGAAAATGAATTCCAGGGGACTGCTCATATTTGTGAAGTTACTCACATGTATGTTTGCAGGATCAGTGCCTTAGAACATTAGCTCAGAGATAAAGACAAAGTTTTCCTCTGTTTTGAAAAGCACCATCAGGGCCGGCTCCAGGCACCAGCTTCTCAAGCAGGTGCTTGGGGCGGCCGTTCCGGACAGGGGCGGCAGTTCCGGGTACTCGGCGGCAATTCGGCGGACGGTCCCTCACTCCGCCTGGGAGCGAAGGACCTCCCGCCGAATTGCCGCGGCAGATCGCGATCGCGGCTTTTTTAGATCGTGATCGCGGCTTTTTTTTTTTTTTGTTTTGGTTTTGGCTGCTTGGGGCGGCCAAAACCCTGGAGCCGGCCCTGAGCACCATGCAAAATATAACTAACAATATTATTAATAATACTTCTCTATATTAAACAGAGCAATTGTCAAGCCTAAGTTCCTAGCATTTTCTTACAATCAGGTACACAGTGTCAAGGACATCATTCATTTCTTCAGAGAAAACTAAAATATCCCACACATAGAGGATAGAAAAATATTTGATTTTAGTTACTTATCACTGAGACTGTCCCTCTACCTAGTCACACTTCATGACTGGAGCAGTCATCTCAAGAAGTAGGTAGAAATGTCAATTTAAATTATAACTGTAGTTAGTTTTATGACAGCAGACTTCTCTGACTGGAAGAGAAGGGGAGTATAGGATCCTGCTCCCAATGAGGTCACAGTTTTAACGATCAAGGTTTGCCCTAAAATTCCCTCTCACTTAAGAGTGATGTAGTCATGGCTTGGTAATCACTGACAAAATGGCTACTTTGTTGCTGCCATTACTGGAGGGGCGCAAGAGAAAAATCATAAGGACAATGTTGGTCTGACATAGGATCGGAGGATTGAGGTCCGAAATTTGTAGGTCCCAGGCTTCTACTGCTTTTCCTGTATTACCATAGACTGGAGGGGACTATGGAGGGGGAATACACCAGCTCTGCAGTTCTAACAGATGGCAGAAGTCTTGTGAGATAATGGGATAAACCAATCCAAACACTAATTGTGGTTTGTTCTCAAATATACACTCCAATAACAATCTACACAGAGAGAGAGAGAGAGAGAGAGAGATTACCTACCTTTTGAACCAAAGAATTGTTTGTTTGAAAGCTCAGCTCATCTCTTTGCTAAGGAGCATATTTCCAGGCTTCAACCTCACTTAGATGAAGCCATTTGTAATATTCATCCCAAATGGTCCTTTGCTTAATTTTGTGTCATTTCAAACCAAGTAAATTATGTGCTTATAAACTCCATGCCCCCTGTCCCATGAGCCTAGTTCTGCCCACAGTTATGTGGGTACACACATTTTGACCTTATTGGGTGTTGAACTGCTGTCAACTGAAGTCAGAACAGGGCCCCAGACATATTATTTGTACCACATATGTGGTCATGAGAACCAAAGAATACACTCCTTTATTTTTGTAACTATGGAATAAACTTAAATTTACAGCTTTAATAACATATTTTATATTTTCACCATTATTATGGTATCTGAACACTGCACAATCCTTAATGTGTTTGTCCTCATAAAATACCGCTATGAGATAAGCATGCTATTATCCCCATTTTCAGAAGAGAAACTGAGGCACAGAGACACTAAAGTGACTTGCCCAAGGTCATGCAGAAATTTTGTGACAAAGTAAGGAATTGAACCTCAATCCACCTTAACCACGGGGACATCCTATCTCATCTGTATGCTTCCTACCAAGCCATCTCTGCCCCAGCATAATTTTTTACTTTGAAAATTTATATATTTTGAAACTGACATTTTGAAAAGAATAAGCCTACCAAGTTCTTTCTCCCAGAAATTACAACAGCACAACATTGGGATATTAATTTTTTTCTTAGGGTTTGAAGATGTTTATAAAAATGTTTGTTATCTTTCAACAAGCTCGATTAAGTTAATATATATTTTTCTTTCCAACTATTTGTACGGTTGAGCACCTAATTATTAAAAATTGGGTTGAAGACACAGAAGGATCATAAAATAGTTCTTAACAGTTTTTAAAACTCTAAATGTTTCACAAATTATTTTTTTTAGCTATCTATGTCTTAGAAAATCTATGTGGGTGTGGGGGTGGTGAGATGGCTATGCAATAGGACACAATACAGTCATCCCCAAACCTCACAGTGCTATGTCCTTTACCTGTTAAAGTCATTGGTGCCTTTTAAATTCACCTTATCATGAACTTATGCTTATCAGATTTCATCTTGTATCAAATGTACACAAGCTGTACACCAGATAATTGAAAACTCTAACGCCAGTTTCCCTGCTTTTAGAATATACTGTGTTTTATTTTATTTGTTCCTTTCTTCAATGGTCTGATATCGCCTATTGAAAGACTACAGCAATGTCAGATTTCATGAGGTAAATCAAAACACAAAATGTGGCTAATCAGCAATATGGGTTGTTTGAAAACATCACAAGTAACCGGTTGGCTAAGCTTTAAAACAATTAAGCCATTTCAATATTTTAATTAACTTTATCAAAACGTGTACCCTGAGATGAGTTATGTATTAAATGTGGCTATAAAATAGCCACATTTGCAGTTGCTTGAACAATAGACTGTTATTCAAAACTGCCACAGATATTTTATTGTTGTTCATTATGGTAATATTTTTTAAAAAGGAGGTGGGTGATGAAGGAAAATTACCTGTATCTGATCTTCTCTTAACACAGAAATACTTTTCTAAATATATATTTGATCATAATTTAGTAGTGAGTATCTTAAGGAAAAGGGGATGGTCTGGGGTGGGAGCTACAGTAATGAACACAGGGCAAAGTTTGTTAAAAATATATATTTAAAAGTATGATCATTCTCTCAGGCCAAATCCTAGCTCCAATCTGCAGTCTAAAGGAACTAGGCACCATGCACTGTGGATATCTATGGGGTGAGAGGGGGGGAAAAGTCATGCTGGGAGGAGGATGCCTTTCTGCAGACCATGGAGTGACAGTGCCCCACCATGGGCTGCTATTACAGCCATAAGACTATCCCTGGAGCTGCTGCACACCCTGCCTTGGAGGGGTAATGTCTTATGGATCTTTGTGGTCTCAGAACTGCCAGCCTCACTATTGTGCCTTGCTTGTCACGCCTCTAAATGTCTCTTGCCTGACAGCGCACCATAGTGCTAGAGTGTTTTGCAGATTGTCCCTATAGGTACCTCCTCCTCCCCCAAATCCTGCTCATTCCCATCAATTGGAATTCAAACTGATTCAGCTGCTTATGGAGCAGGGCCAGCTCTGGCTTTTTGGCCGCCCCAAGCAAAAAAAAACAAAAAACAAAAAACGGAGCGGCCAGGACGGCAAAGCAAAAAAAAAAAAACCCCCGGGGCGCGGACCGGCTAACGGGGGGGAGGGAGAGGGAGCGGGCGGGAGAGAGAGAGAAGGGGGGCGGCCAGGGCTACAGCAGGGTGCTGCCACGCGGCCCCTCCCGCCGCGCGGCGCCGCCTGCCGGGAGGGCTCCGCTCCGGTCGTCAGGGAGGGAAGGACGAGGACTGCCCTGCCGGGCTTGCTGCAGGGCGCTCCCGTCCTCCGTGCTGCCGCCCCCTACAGGGCAGCTGGAGCAGAACAAAAAAAAAAAGCGGCCATGCCGCCCTAGGATTGGGCGGAATGCTGCCTCGTTCAATCTGCCGCCCCAAGCACCAGCTTGCTTGGCTGGTGCCTGGAGCCGGCCCTGTTATGGAGACCTCAGCAACTATGGATGTGGCAGTGGGATGGAAAATGAGGCGGATCTGTATACAAGAAAGCAACAGCATGAGGCCCCAGTTGAATAAGGAACACGTGCCTAATTTTAAGCATGTAAATAGTACCATTGCTGAGCTGTGGCCTGAGTGATACACAGCACATAAAGAAATAGGACCCTTCTCTTCCTGAAAATCAGTATGGTGAGAGGAAAAGAGTAGGAGGTTTTTTTATTATTAAGGTGATGTTTTTAGGTAGATGATGAATAGGAACCACATATTAAAGGACTGGTAATTCAAATATTTACTCATATGGCAGACCCATTGAGTTCAATGGGACTACTTGGAGGAATAAGGACTACATGACCTGGCTCATTGGTACTAACCACGGGGCCAGTCCCATGAAGAGTTACGCACATGTTAAAACTTCATGCACTGTGATGGGTCCCATTGAAGTTACTGAGATTCCTCATGGTGCATAAAGTCTTTGTGGTATTGAGACTGATGTCGTGTCCATTGTCAAACTGGCTGTCTTCTTCATCAGACCTCCCAAGGTTTACATCAAGAATGTCTTATCTACAAAATAATTCCAAGAGTTCCTTATGTTGTTTATATGAAATGTATTGAAAATAAAATATTACTTTCTTCAACATTGTCAACCTTAAGTTAAAAAAAAGTTTGCACTCAAACTACTGTCTGCAGTGAAAACAATTCACACCTCATCACCACTAAAAAAACCATCAAACATCTGCATTCATGTTAATCCAGCACCTTCCTTCAGCTATCAACAAATAGATCTTCTCTTTTTCTTGGACCAAGTAATGGGCAAATAGTAATGCAACAGCTGGCCAAAATGTAATTTAAAGAAAATATTCTAAGGTTTACAAGGGATTAGAAAACTACTGTGGTAGGCAGTGGAGACGGGAATGATAATATGACGCACATAGCAAGTTATTTGGTTTTCAGCAGGAATGAACTTGGCCGTAATATCAGCAGAAGGAGATGGAAGTGGTACAGTGCTGGCAGGAGTACAGCAACCCCTGTGGGGCGTCTGTCTACAACAATATAGCAATAACCACAGAGACTGAAGCAGAGACTGGATGGCTATTAGTTGCACTGTAGAAACTAATCAATGGGAATTATAAAGTTTAAAATCTTCAAATGAAGCTGTCTGGTTGCTTAAAGGCAAAATAGGAGGATTAAAAACTGTGGATGTAGGCATATATTTCCCAGATTTTATGAAACAGACCAGTTAAATGCATGGGGGAAATTGTAGCATGTCAGTTTTCAGAAAATGAAAGTATTAAAAAAACTTGAACAAATCATAACAGTAAGAACAGGAAAAGTTAAAGTTGTGTATGAAAAAAACCCCAAAATATTATGTTTACACACAAAAAAAGGGCCTTATAGTATACACCTTTTTATATGGCAATTCATCTACATACAACACAGAAACTCTGCACTATAATAGTGCTCATATGATAGAGTCCGTGAAGTGAAGACATTCCCTTACTATTAGCACCATATGAAAACGCTAGAAGACTTCCTGGGCCACATCTTCAGTCATTCATAAGTTAAAGTGGCATGAGAGATGGCCTGATTTTTCAGCCAGGATTTAACTAGGCCTACCTTTTGCACCTCAGTTTTGCAAGTACAAATAATTATGGACGACAGTTAAGTTATTGTAACATATCTGACCATGAATTGTAGGTTCAGCCAGGAACTGTGATGTCTAAATGGCCTAAATTGCACATGCAACAATTTGTGCATATATATTGCAGATGCTTGAAAAGAGATGCCAAGTTTAGAAAACATGGGCCAAATTTTTCAATAATACTGTATTGGAGTGTGCTGGTCTCATCAGTACGCAGGCAATGTTGATGGAGGAGATTAAGATGCACAGGCATGTTCTACAAATGGATTACACAAGCAAATACCAAATCAACTGATCTAATATTTTAAATTGATAAAGAGATTAGGAAAACTAATTAGCAACTAATATTATGGATTAATTTTAGTTTTCAATTTATAACAGTGATCTGATTCTAGGACCTTTTCTCAATGCACTACTCTGCCTTGGGCCATCATCTCCATCCATTTGATAACTCAAGTCTAGGTCTTTTTTCATTAGACCTAGCTGATGGAGTCTTGAGTCTGTGGCCTAGATCAACAAAGGACTTAAGTATTGAGACACAGAGTGTCACAATGCCTAACTTTTAGGCACCTAGAAAAATTACAAGAACACCACTGCGTTAGATGGCTAGGCTCTCTATACAATGAATAGAGAGTGAGATGCCTAAGAATATGATCCACAAACCCAGCACACTAGGCAGCAGCCGGCCTAAGATAGCCAATGAGAGTGCTGTGTCCTAAGCCCTGCCCTCTCTCGGAAATAGGTACCTAAATCCAGGCTGCAGGGAGGCACATCACTGTGCTTGCAAACTATGAACTGGGGAAAATAGACATTCCTTTGCCTAAGTTGTGTTTGGGGCCCAATCCAGCAGTTTACTGTGCTCACAGGCCACTTAATTCCCCACTACAGCTGGGAGTGGGGCTACGTGGAGGAGGGTGATATTCCTCCAACCAGCGGCGGCTCCAGGCACCAGCGCTCCAAGCGCGTGTCTGGGGCGGCAAGCCGCAGAGGGGCAGCCTGCCGGTGCCTGCGAGGGCGGCAGTCAGGCAGCCTTAGGCGGCATGCTTGCGGGAGGTCCGCCAGTCCCACGGTTTCAGTGGCAATTCGGCGGGGGGTATGCCGAAGGCGCGGGACCGGCGGACCTCCCACAGGCATGCTGCCGAATCCGCGTTACCAGCAGACCTCCCGCAGGCGCACCGCCGAAAGCCGCCTGCCTGCCATGCTTGGGGCGGCAAAAAAGTTAGAGCCGCCCCGGACTCCAACTCCTTTTTAACCTCTAGTCCAGTGGTTATGACTCACTCTCTGGATATAGGATACCACTAATTCAAGTCCTTCCTCTGTCTGGTGACAAGGGACTTGAAAAGGGATCTGCCACCTCTCCAGTGCATGCCACTGGGCTATGGATATTCTGATGTGGGGCTCCCTCAATCTCTCCATTTAAGTTGTTCCACTTTAATTAAATAAGTGAATAATTTAATATTAATGGGGCCAGAAAAAGAGCAAGAATCCCTCTATTGCCCAGTGGCTTGTGCTGGGGATTAGGTGAAAGATAGGCATCAGGATGCCTAGAGGGAGGCAGCAGTGCACATACCAAGAGGCAGAAACATAGGCACCTAGGGACCTTATACTGCAAAAACTTAGGTGTCAAGTGAGTTTAGGTGCCTGCAGGGTTAGGTGGAGGCTAAGCAGGGGTGTGGTGGTTTGTAGTCGCTCCTGAAAACAGGACTTAGGCACCTAAGCCTGAGGGCTAGGCACCCAAGTACATTTGTACAGCTGGACTTAAAAATATTACTTTGATGTTTTTGTGATTCCAATGAGCTCTTATGAGCTCACCCTTTAAGACCGCAAAGGACCTTCCACTAGTACAGAATGCTTGCTTAGGGATGTGAGCCATGCAAAGTATGTTTTGCCTGTTCTCTGTGAACTACACTGACTTCTAATTCCTTTGGGATGCAACTTAAGGTATTGACATTAGTATAATTATATTGTTTGCATCTTGTTTACCTGCTGGGTGTTTCTGCTTCTAGGTCTGCACTTCCAAAACTAGAGACAAAATGTTCAAGCAGTAACAACCACCGGAATTTGCTTTGTTGATTCATTAGAATTAAAGTCTTCTTTGTTGACTTCCAAGACTTTGAGTAAGGTTCATCTTTTTACTCAGGCTTTTCCTTGTGAAATGGAGGAAGTTGGATCTTTTTTCCCCTGAAGAGGGAAATGAAAGATGGACTTTTGTTGATTCATACTGGTGCTTAATTTATAAATCTCAAAATTAATTAATCCCTAGGAAATGATCTGTGTCTTAGTTATTGTTTAAATACAAATTAATGATTAGGCATTATAGAGGTCATGGTGTCAGGTGCAGTGTACTATACAGACCATTTTATAATACACTAATTCCAGTTGCATTATAATTCTGGCCCAAGAACAACATAAACAGATGTTTGGTTAAGGAGGTTAAAAGTACTGATTGGAATTTAAGGCAATCAGTGCTTGGAATCAGAGGATGATAAGAACTAAAGAGATCAAATATTTGTAATATTTATGGCAGGGAGTTTAATGTAGCAAAAAGCGTAGAGTCCCAAGGGAGAAAGAAAAGCAGAGGTTTATGAAAAAGGCTTATTTCCCCAGCTGAAGTTGCCATGATCTTCTATGCTGCAAAGCATAGTGAGAGAATGGATGTGAGCAGTGGGAATTTTTCTAAAATCAAAGTTCAAGAGATTTATGGTACTTATAGGTTTCAGTCACTTTATCTCTAGCAAGTGCAAGCAAATAAATAAAGGACAGGCCACTGTGCAAGATGGAAGCTCTACTGGCAAGCAAGAATGGCCAGAGCAGCCTATTTTTCTTGATTATTGGGTGCAATTTTCTGCTCTCTTCCAAGATATTCCTTTGTGACTACCAAAGCCTACTAATGCTAAGGTTACAATTATTTTTTGTTATTTGCACTGCAGTGGTGCTTAACAGCCAGGGCCCCATTCTAGGAAACTTTAGAAACAACAGTGGTCCCAGCTCTAAAGAACTTACAATCTAAGTACTGTATAAGACTATAAACAACAGGCTGACATCATAAACAGACAGAGGAAGCACATGGAAACAGAGACAATATTCAGGTCTTTGACAGTTTAAACACGAAGTTTTACTTTGAAGTGGAGGTCAAGGGCTTAATAGTAAAGAAGTCTCATGGATTCACTTAAAATGGAGTTCTACTCTGAAAAGTTAGTATAAAATGGCATCCTGGGACTCCACAATTGCTTCACCATGATTCCTGTATCAAATGTGTTTAGAATGTTTTTGTGGCTACCTGACCTCCAAACTGAATCTGGAATGTGAAAGTCAAGCTGGGTTTTTCACTCGTCCAATAAGAAGGCCTATTTATTGAGTCAAGCCCAAAGTATTTCATCCTTGAAGGAAGGCTAGCAGAGAACCCAGCCTTTCCTTTCAGGCTCTTGGCATCAAGACTGTGTAGATGGAACATGCTCCCCCTCACTGAGGCAGCAAAGGCATATGCTTGTCAACACTGGGTCCTTTTGTACAGGTGCACTTCCACCACTGTTATTGAAATCAAGGAGGCCAAGAAGCGAAAGTCACTTTTTATGCTAGTGCAGAGCATCTCACTAGGGATTGCCTCATTCCACCTCCCTTGTACCTCGGAGGCCTCTTGCATGCTTGGTTTCAGTTCAGTCATCCAAATAGAAAATCTGACTAGAAAGGCCAGATATCCACTTAGATTCTCTATTAGTTTACAAAACAATACATTTGGGATTCTTTTCCTCTTTCATAAATATTACATAAAGATAGATATGGAAAAGCCACAATTCTCCATATAATTTAAATGGCATCTTCTGTCCTGAAATTGGATGTGCTGAAATAAGCCTTCAAGTTCCCCTCTTTCCACCACCCTCCTCTAAAAAATGGCTGCCAGCACTCTGTGGTTCAATCTCTGAAAACCTTCCAGTCTTATATGTAAGGAAAAGGCAGTTTATTTATTAAAATCCAGTTTCCTTGTTGGAAGATGAAGTGTGCGCATTCCACTACAAACAGAGATTAACAAACGTCAACTAGACCGTAACCCATATTCATATTACTTGCATAGGTAAAGTCAGTCCTGTTTTCACCTTGGAACTACTTATGTGTGTAAGTGTGTAACAGTGTGTATAAAGGTTGCAAATCTAGCCCTTTAGTACCCAAGTTTATACTAGTATGTTTTATTTTCCTGTGATTATGTTTTATTTTCCTGTGATTTACTAGAAAGGCTAGTATCAGAGGGGTAGCCATGTTAGTCTGAATCTGTAAAAAGCAACAGAGGGTCCTGTGGCACCTTTAAGACTAACAGAAGTATTGGGAGCATAAGCTTTCGTGGGTAAGAACCTCACTTCTTCAGATGTAAGTAATGGAAATTTCCAGAGGCAGGAATAAATCAGTATGGAGATAACGAGGTTAGTTCAATCAGTCAATTGAACTAACCTTGTTATCTCCATACTGATTTATACCTGCCTCTGGAAATTTCCATTACTTGCATCTGAAGAAGTGAGGTTCTTACCCACGAAAGCTTATGCTCCCAATACTTCTGTTAGTCTTAAAGGTGCCACAGAACCCTCTGTTGCTTTTTCCTATAAAGGCTAGACACCTCATTATGGTGGTCTCCATACTCAAAGATCACTTTCACTCAGGTTTTAAGTAAATCCCTCAGTTTAAAAGCATTGTGAGCACACACAAAATGTGTCTACTCCCTAGGCATATTTTCCCACTGTTTCATTGCTCTAAGTATTATGAGCAATATCTTCATGTTCTCATGTTACAGCTCTCAAAAATATAACAAAAAAGATTTTGAAAGTTTCTTTGAACTTCATAAGTCAATGATTTCTTATATAACTGCAATAAAAACCTCTGGGAAAGAACTTATTATGAGTACTGTGTCAGCAATTTTAGCTTATTACAGATGGCTTACTCCCCTTTCCACATAACTATTTAATGAATTTAAACTAAAGAGTGTATAATTTCCTGGCTGATAGCAGCCCTGAGCTTTTACTTGGAGTTTTTTAAACTGAGATTACAGACCAATTTAGAAAAGGACTTCAACAAGGAAAATAATTCTTAAATGCTGCTGAGCAATGTTTGCAGTCAGTCATTTTACTAGGAACTCAGCACCAGACCACATCTTCCAGAAGCCATTTCTGGGAATTTTAACTGCTTTTAGTGTTATGTTAGACCCCAGAACACAACTGTAAAATATTGGTCAGTACGACACTCAGAATGAAATAACATTTTTCTTTATTAAAAAAAACAAAAACAAAAAAAAAGTTGTAAGTTACAGTTATACCCAAACAGTTATTATGTAGCAATGATATGCCACTATGGAAAGAATGTGGCTCTCCATCTGTTTCTTATTAATGGTGGGTATCCCCAGAATATCTACATACCCATAACTACAGTTCAAAATATTTGCACTGGATTTCTGGGATGGCATGTGGCAAAATACCTCATTTAATACTGGATATCAATTCTAAATCCAGAGAAAAATCTCCAGATTCAACCTACCTCTACTTGAATTATGTTTAGAGACTATGTCAAAAGAAGGTCCTCCCTCCCCTTGTCTTATAATATGTTTTAGGTGCAAAGCTATTGTTAACACTACTTGTTAGAATAGTGAGAGGATAGCAATTACCACTAAGTATTATTTATACTGTAGTAGTACCTAGAGGTGCCAATTAAGGATCAAGGCTCCACTGTGCAAGGTACATTATAAACAAATATTAATAAAAAGACAGACCTTTACCCAGAGAACTCATATTTCTGGGATTATGACAAGTCACAACAAGTAGATGACACAGACAAAAGCAAGGATGGAATAACAGTAAAATAAATGTGTTATATATATAAAAACGTTCACTGTCATTTTGATACCATCAAGAAAATTTAATATCAGTGATGGGAAAAGAAGGTGCTTTAGGAGACCTCCATCACAAGTCTTAAAAAAACCAATGAAACACAAAGAAAACATCTACCTTATCAGAATGACCTTTCTAAGTTATTCTTTTTGTACAAAGGAAAACCAAACATTTAATATGCAGTCCAAGTCATAAATTTACCTGAGGCTGCTTTAAACTTCTGTAAATTTCATTGTTTATTACAAACTCCTGACATCTGTGGACCTGATGGCTGCAGGTGGAAGTTCAAATTATCAAGACTTTGGTTCATATGCTGCACTAATTGTTATCAACACTGGCGTGACAGAACTTTCAGTGGCTTACTTTACAAAAGCAAAAACTAGCATCTAGTTGATATTTCTGCTGGGGTTTCTTTTCCCCCATAATGGCTTAAAAATAACTATCAGGAAGATTAAGAGACATGTTTGGTATCATGGTGAGCACCCACAAATTCAAATAACACCAACCAGCAATTTACCATTAAAGTATATGTCCCAGGGTGTTCTGGAGTAATGAGAACAGACATAATTACTAATGACATATTACACTGGGAAAAAATGAAAGCAAAATCCTGAACTTCCACAGCCCTGGAAAGCCCTGAACACGGTGGACTTGCAATAGTTTCACAGAGCTGGGGAGCTAGGTTGTAGGCAGCCTGCACAAGAGTCTGCACCTCCATGTGCTGCAGATAACAGATCCACAGGGTGGCCCCCATAATGACCTAGAGTGGAGGAGTGCTTTGGAAAAGGGTAGAGGAGGGGTTTGGAGCATTGCATATCCACCAGTCATCCACAGGTGTAAGGATGAGACAGATATCAGGGATTAAATACAGTCCTGTGACTCAGTGGCCTGGCAAAGGATTGTGCATCCTATGACACCACGCAACCTTCTCTGCACATAACCCATTTACTGGGACTTGCAAGTTGCCTGAAAACTTTTAAAGACACCATAACAGAGGCTCAATTTAAATGTATACCCCAAATTAAAAACACATAGTAAGAGGACAAAAAAAGTGCCACTGTGGCTAAACAACAAACTAAAAGAAGCAGTTAGAGGCAAAAAGACATCCTTTAAAAAGTGGAAGTTAAATCGTATTGAGTAAAATAGAAAGGAGCAAAAACTCTGGCAAGTGAAGTATAAAATATAATTAGGAAATACAAAAAAGAATTTGAAGAACAGATAGCCAAAGACTCAAAAAGTAACAGCAAAAAAAATTAAAAAATTAAGTACATCAGAAGCAGGAATCCTGCTAAATAACCAGTGGGGTCACTGGATGATCGAGATACTAAAGGAGCACTCAAGGAAGATAAGGCCATTGTGTAGAAACTAAATGACTTCTTTGCATTGGTCTTCATGGCTGAGAATGTGAGGGAGATTCGCAAACCTAAAGCCATTCTTTTTAGGCGATAAATCTGAGGAACTGTTCCAGATTGAGGAGTCATTAGAGGTGGTTTTGGAACAAATTGATAAATTAAACACTAATAAGCCACCAAGACCAACTGGTATTCACCCAAGAGTTCTGAAGGAACTGAAATGTGATATTGCAGAAATACTAACTGTGGTATGTAAACTATAATTTAAACCAACTTCTGCATCAAATGACAGGAGGATACCTAATGTGACGCCAATTTTTAAGAAAGGCTCCAGAGGCGATCCTGGCAATTACAGGCTCGTAGGCCTAACTTCAGTAGCAGGCAAATTGGTTGAAACTATAGTAAAGAACAGAATTATCAGACACATAGATGAACATGATTTGTTGGGGAAGAGTCAGGATAGTTTTTGGAAAGGGAAATCATACCTCACCAATCTACTAGAAATCTTTGAGGGAGTAAACAAGCATGATCCAGTGGATATAGTGTATAGATTTTCAGAAAGTCTTTGCCAAGGTCCCCACCAAAGACTCTTAAGCAAAGTAAGCGGTCATGGGGTAAAGGGAAGGTCTTCTCATGGACCAGTAACTGGTTAAAAGATAGGAAACAAAGGGTAGAAATAAATGGTCAGTTTTCAGAATGGAAAGATATAATAGTGGTGTCCCCCAAGGGTTTCTACTGGGACCAGTACTCTTCAACATATTCATAAATGATCTGGAAAAGGGGGTAAACAGTGAGGTGGCAAAATTTGCAGATGATACAAAACTACTCAAGATAGTTAAGTCCAAAGCAGACTGTGAAGAGTTACAAAGGGATCTCACGAAACTGGCTGCCTGGGCAACAAAATGAAGATTAAATTTAATGTTGATAAATGCAAAGTAGTGCACATTGGAAAACATAATCCCAACTATACATATAAAATGATGGGGTCTAAATTAGCTGTTACCACTGAAAAAAGTTCTTGGAGTCATTGTGGATAGTTCTCTAAAAAACATCTACTCAATGTGCAGCGGCAATCTGAAAAGTTAACAGAACATTGGGAATCATTAGGAAAGGGATAGATAATAAGACAGAAAATATATTGTCTCTGTATAAGTCCACGGTATGCCCACATCTTGAATACTGCATGCAGATCTGGTCACCTGATCTCAAAAGAGATATATTGCAATTGGAAAAGGTACAGCGTAGGGCAACAAAAATGATTAGGGATCTGGAATAGCTTCCATATGAGGAGAAGTTAATAAGCCTGGGACTTTTCAGCTTGGGGAAATGATAGAAATCTATAAAATCATGACTGGTGTGGAGAAAGTAAATAAGGAAGATTTATTTACTCCTTCTCATAACACAAGAACTAGGGGTCACCAAATGAAATTAATAGGCAGCAGGTTTAAAACAAACAAAAGGAAGTATTTCTTCACACAGCACACAGTCTACTTGTAGAACTTTTGCTAGAGGATGTTGGGAAGGCCAGGAGTATAACAGGGTTCAAAAAAGAACTAGATAAATTCATAGAGGATAAGTCCATCAATGGCTATTAGCCAGGATGGGCAGGGATGGTGTCCCTAGCCTCTGTTTGCCAGAAGCTGGGAATGGGCGACAGGGGATGGATACCTTGATGATTACCTGTTCTGCTCATTCCCCTTGGGGTACCTGGCATTGGCCACTGTCTGAAGACAGGATACTGGGCTAGATGGACTTTTGGTCTGACTCAGTATGGCCATTCTTATGTTACCCACTCTTTTAAATGGATGGGGAACTGAGATACTGAGAAATTAAAACCCAGATTTTTAAAGATATTTAGGTGTTGCTCTGCTCAGTTTTGCAACACCTAACTAATTTAGGGTATAATCTTGCAATCCCAACCAGATTTACAAAATATAACATTGGTGAACTCAGGTAGAGGAGAGGTATTGATTTAATCAGTTTTGACATGCAAATTTGAACTGGGAACTGTCATTTTTTTCCTCAGTGCTCATTATATAACATGAGAGAGAGAAAATGTGTGCTATCATTTTCCCTTTTCAGAAGCTTTATAAAGTAAATATGCAAAATAAGAGTCCTACTAGAAAGCTGTCACAACATAGCAAATACTTTTTTTTTTTTAAAAGTAGTCTACTGCTGCTAAATCACACAGCAACTTACTCCTGGGGGCATTCTGTGTCACTGCGGTTGTGCAGATTTCACATCCCTCACAAATTTCTTTGCTTCTCCACAGAAAAATGACTTCTGACGGGGAAGGGTAGGGAAGCTGCAAGAATGGTTATATGCCCATCTTTCTGGAAATGGTCAGTAGCCAATATAAATTGTGAGTTTGAGTCACCAGCCCTCACTTGCTCTTCAGTTGCCTGTGTTGTAACACTGAGCATATAAATGCATGTATTTGTTGACTAATAACTAGAAATAAAGTGTCAAATCTAGCTACATTACTTTTAGGCAAGAGGGTTTGGGGATTTTCTCCAATGTTCCCCACTCCTATTTTCCATCCATTGGTTTGTAATTTAAATATATTACCAAAATAATTGAAACCAGAGTGATTATATTGCATTAGTTTAACAAAATATGCAGAATTTTGCAGAATTTAAAAAATATTGTGTGCAGAATTTAATTTTTTGGTGCAGAATTCCCATAGGAGTAAGAGTAATATTGTTGCATCTGGAAGTACTGCAAGCTGACAAATGTGGATTACCTTAGTGGCTACAACTATTTTTTGCTGAAGTCTGTTAAATATCCATCACACACACACACGCGAAAAAAAAATTGATAATACATTGCAATCAAAAGTATTTGGAGATCACCTAAACATAATTCAAGTAAAAAATAAAGAAAAACTTTTCAAGGCCCCATAGTTGTTTATGAAATTTTTATAATCTATTTTAATAATTGCTAAGTGAAATTATGTGTCTGCTTTCTTGTTAAATCAAAGCTACTGCTTAACATAAGAATGTTACCATTACATTTTAATTTTGAAAGGTGCAATTTAGTCAGTCAGATATATTCTCTCTTTGCACCCATGAGAAAAAAATAACCTCTCCTTACAGGTCAGCTATAACCACCCTTGGTACAATAAGATTTGACTCCTTACTAAATTACAGTATCTTCTAGGATGGCAAGAAGTAATTTTCAATACTGCTCAAACTAGAGAAACATAATTTTTCTTCATGTTTTGACCCACACAAAGAAATTCTGTTGTCTCATTTTATTGACTGACTTCTACTTCAGTGCTGTTTCAATAGAACTAGAGACCAAAATTCTCTAGTTATCTTAAAGGAAAGTTACAGCACAAGGCAGTACTAATGTACACTTCCCCACATAGTCTTGACAATATGCTTCAACCCAGATCTCAAGGGATGGTTTCCAGGTAATATACTGTCCATGCCTTTGTCTGTAGCCTCAAATTCTTGGTCTTTTGCTTCTACTTTAAAGAGCAAATTAAAGTCAACAGGAAGTTTAAATAAATTTAAAATGCATTAAAGGAATACATATATATACACACATACCCGCTCAGTAAACATAATCAGTAAACTGTGGAACTCACTGCCTTAATATATCACTGAGGCCAAGAGCTTAGTAGAATTTAAGGGACACTAGACTTCTATAGAGTAGAGAATATCCAGAATTATACTTGCTAGGATAAAAATAGTAAGTGATGCCTCAGAACATAAGCTAGCCACTAACTGGCCAGGTTAGGAATAAGCTTCCCACAAGGGCAAGTTATTCCCTAACAGACTATTACTGGGCTTCTACTTTCCTCTGAATTTTTGTTGTGAAAATCGATTTCCAGGCCTAAGTCACAAATATTTTGAGTTTTGCTATTATCCATTGCAAAAGCACCAGGTTCACTGCAAAAGTGACATTTTCCCCTACATTCAGCTTTGCAAATATTAATTTAAATTATTTTTTAAATGTAACAGTTTGCAAGTATTTACTTTCACATAGTCTTCAGTTTGTGATGCAAACAACTTTGCAAAGCAGCTCTGATTCACTCTGCGGCTAAGAGAGAATGTAAAATAGAACTAATTCTGAGATAGTTCTCCTATTCATGGAAATAAATGAGTAACGTTCACCGTTTTAAAAAACGATTCAACAGTACATACTAAGATTGCTATTGTAATATCATTTAAAAGTTCTGTAGTGTATTTGCAGATCCAAGGTTCCATTTTGTTTCAGAAAAAAACATAGCTCCTTTCTTGAACCCCTGGGTGTCACAGTTTTCACAAACTGGGGGAGGAATCATGGCATTTAGCCACTTGCCAGAGTACAGAGTTGTGCAGAGTTGCACTGCCTCATGGAGAACTCGGGGAAGTATAATTCCTCAGAGAGGTACAATTGTTCCTTGACTGGTCAGGTACATAGGCAGACATTGTTCTTTAGGATGCTGCAATCTGCTTCAGGCCAGCCAGCTGATTTTAATGCCAGTTCAGAGAGGACAGCAACCATAAGGACTACAGTTGCTACAGGCTTCTTTGTGGCCTATCCAAGGGGAAAAGAGGCTCCTTGTATACCCTCCCTTTACTGCCATGAACCCATGCAAAGACCTGTCACAGTCTGTCCCAAAGGATATAATTACATAATCTGAGAGAAATGCATGCTATTAACATAACTTGCTTGACTGATTCACTCTTATCACACATTTATAGCAACGTTACATTATTGAATATTCTGTGACAAGAACACTTGACTTGTTCCCCATTATAAAACAAGATCTTATCATTTCAGCAATATATATGCTGCCTGTAAAGACATGGACATTCTTCCCCAAATCTCCTACAATCACAGGTGCTGGAACTAGGGATACTGGGGATGCTCTCAGTTTACAGTTTGATTCAGTGGCTCTCAGCACCCCCACTTGTTCCAGCATCCCTGACTACAACTGTGTGTGTGTATACACACAAGTTCTATAAGAAGCTGAGGTTTAGAGAACATTACAGTTGTATGTTTAAGCGCTCACAAGTCAGGAAAGGGCAAAGCTGAGGATGACCTTAATCTTCCAAAGCATAGGCCTGGTCTACACTTACCCCCCAATTCGAACTAAGGTACGCAACTTCAGCTACGTGAATAACGTAGCTGAAGTCGAAGTACCTTAGTTCGAACTTACCTCGGTCCACACGCGGCAGGCAGGCTCCCCCGTCGACGCCGCGGTACTCCTCTCGTATAGCTGGAGTACCGCAGTCGACGGCGATCACTTCCTGGTTCGACTTATCGCGTCCAGACAAGACGCGATAAGTCGAACCCAGAACTTCGATTCCCAGCCGCCGAACTAGCAGCTGGGTGTAGACATACCCATAGACTGCACTCTCCTGAAGGATTCCCCAGATATGCTGACTTGTTCTGTCACCTTCACTCACTCAGAATGCCTCCTTTTCTGGGTGAAGTTGACTTGGTCAACTTGGTAGAGGACACCAAGACCTCAGGTTCTGAATCTCAGAACAAAAAGTGTCCACCCTTCTGTTCCTCCTCTGATTCTCTCCTCCATCAAATGATCTACCCAGCTGTCACTTCACAGATGTCATGAGCCCCTTACACCTGAACATTTTCTCCAAACACCATCTGCATCTTTAGAACTCCACAGGTGCTGTTCAACCAGTGGGGCAAGAAGGAAGGAATGTTATCCACATGGCTCCATTTTTTAATCCCCTCTTCTCCCAACTTCACTTTTCTCTTCATTTTTAACGCTTAGTTGCGTCTTCTTTCCTGTGCTGACCATGAGTAGGGTGACCAGATAGCAAGTGTGAAAAATCAGGACAGGGAGTGTGTATGTGTGTGTGTGTGTGTGTGTGGGGGGGGTAATAGGTGCCTATATAAGAAAAGCTCCAAATATCGCGACTGTCCCTATAAAATTGGGACATCTGGTCAGCCTAACCATGAGAGAGAAGAAAATTTGTGTGGCTCCACCAAAATGCGTTCAACTCTAGATGAGAGCACAGACAGGAACCTCTTTAGGGTAAGAAACTTCACTTAAAATGTATTGTTCAGAATAATGATCTATGTACTAAATATTTCATAAGTGTATTTATGCCTTAATGTTATAAGATTTTAAAAAAGCAGAGGATGAACTCTACTACCTGGATTTCACAGTGTAACTGAGTGTAGAATATTGTTTTTTGAAACTGTTTGCCAAGTTAACCCCATTATTTGACATTACACAGCTATACCCTATGTAGGTCATTTCTGGCAAAACAATGAGTAGAGCATAAAAGAATAGGATGGGATTATCATAGGGAAAGTTAGGTTTTTGTTTTTTCCTTACTAGGCAAGTCTACTTCCAATTTTGTAAAATTAAAAAAGTGTAATCTCAACAGCACAGGAAAATGTTTTGCTTTTGATAGATTGGTTAAGTAGTATTGAAACTGTGTTATGACTAAGAATAGCTATTTTAAAAAAACATTTCCGTATTTTGAAATAAAAGTTAGACTTAACACCAGGCTGGGATTTCCCCCCCCCCCACCCAAACTGACAAAGTGCTCAGTTTTTACCCAAAGCAAATATCAACCTTCCTGAAAAATAAACAAACACACAAAACCAAAAATAAGAAACCAAAGCAGTGTAAAGAGTTTCTTTTTTTCCATATGAGTATGATATAGTTGTGAGGGGCAGGAGGGTGGGGAGGCAGAGAGAGAGAACAGAAAAGGAAACTTCACTGACTTTTGTACATTTGTCTAGTTCATAGGCACTTAATGAAGCTTTGTCCATACTGCACACCCTGCACTATATGTATTGTAAACTTTTTACATACACTGTGTAGTAAAAAATGTTGAACTGCTAGATTGCCAGGTTGTTTCTTTATGTTTAAGTTTTCTAAAACTGTAATAAACATAGTTAGTATTATCCCTTTGTAAAGCAAAATTGCACATTCCTGTTGCTCATCCCCAAACTACAATGATATTTATTGACATTCAGAAGCAGTTGCATGAAGAGAAAATTCTTGACCTACTAGTAGTTTAGTTGCCATTGACATACACAGAAACTGAAATTTGAAAGTAGTTACTTTTTTCAGCAGCGTTACCGCTTTTGTGATTTTTGCTTTTCTTAGCATACATAATGTAGGTCATCAGTTACCATTTTTACAGGTCCTGAATTGAGCTTCATCTTATCAAATTTCACAAGTTAAGCATAATTCACCCTTAGCACTTAAATAGTGCTTAGATCTTCAAAGCACTCTACAGATGTTAGCTACTTCAACGGAAGTTCAGTAGGAAAGACTCAGAATGCTACAGGAAGGTCACTCAGGAGGTACTACTCTTCCATTTAAATTAATATCAATTAATGCTTCAGTGTGCTGTTGGATTTTGGAAGATACAAAACCAAGGTCTTACACACTTGTGGTCTTCAAAATACAGTGATATTCTTCATTTTGCAAGTACAGAGATTTTAGTCCAGTTACTAATCTGGTTAATTACATTCTGCCTAGCTACATTCCTTATGCAGTTCTCATTTGGCATAGTATTCAGAATGTCCTATCCTAATCTGTTGCCGGAAGACACCTACCACATTCCACCCTGGTGGCGCCTGGGTGTATTTCTGTTGTGTGTGCAGCATTTCCCAATACTGGCAAAGAGTTGCACTCCAATGAGCAACACCATTAAATAAACAGGATCCTGCTCCACTCCACTTTCTGAATGGATGCATGGTAGAAAACAGACACCAGTAGATTAGAATTATATAGTGCAGGGATTCCTGATAACGTCCCAATTCTCACTCAAGCAAACTTCCCACTGACAATGGTGTCTGGTTTGTCTGAGTATGAAATACAAGATAGGTCACATAATTTTGTAAAATAGTACGGAATTGCTTGGGTTGGGTTGAGCTGAAATTTATGGAATCCTGTTGTATTTTACAAAATTATAGGCCCAGTGTGGCATTTCTGATTTAGACAAACCAGTTAAAATTACTGGGAATTCCCTGCCTGGGGAGGATTGGAGCCATTATTAAGAATCACATTCTATAAATGTAAGATATTAGTTATTTATATAGCCATTCATATTACATTAGACTAGTGCACTACATTAGTGCGATGTGTCTTAAATATAGTCAGAAAGTGAAGTTAGTACAGAATGCAAGAGTCTCCTTGTTAAATGGTATCTTGTTAAGAGGAAAACCCTGGTGGTCAGTCAAAGGACCTATGAAGCTTTAAATGGCTTGAGACTGGACTAGAGAGACAAATCATTCTCCATATGCAATATTCACAGTCTGTTAGATTTCAGGGTCTGCAGCAGAGCCAGTCTCCAGGCCACCTGACAAGTGCGGCTGGCCTGTAGTAGGCTGCCTGATTGGTGGGAAGAGTGAGCACCAGTTCTTAAGCCCAGCAGCAGCTGCTGCTCAAAGCATTTGCCTATGGCTGCAATAGCTCCTCTGCCTTGCTTGTTCCCAGCCTTGTTCCAGCCCTACTCCTGCCTCAGACCCAGCCTTGCCTCATCCCTGGTAACCCGACTCTGATCCTTGTCTCTGACCCTTGGCTTCTATTCCTGCCTACTGACTCCTGCTCCAACCCACTCATCATGACTCCTGCTCTAATCACTTGTCAATCTCTGACAATGTCCCAGTCTCTGATAGTTTAAGCAGCCTATTCCAATCTCTCTCTGATGGAGAGAGTGGGAACCTATCGATCTTGGGAGCCCAGTTTGCCACCTTGCAGGGGCAGCTCCTTTAGAGGTAACTACCTATGATGGGGCAGAGTGGCCTCGCACTGGTACCGCAGGGGTTAACCCTTCCTTCCTAGCAGAGGAAGCCACACCCCTGAGGCACTGCTGGGTATGCTCCAACTGGAGAACAGGTATAAAAGCCTGCAGAGCTGCTCAGTCAGGGCTGACTGTTGGAGGGGAAGGAGGCATGCCACGCCATGTGCTCCCGAGGAATGACAGCCTGCACTCCAGTATACAGAGGCCAGCCAAGCCAGGACGCACCCTGCCCGAATCGGAAAACACGGAGGTTAGGGTAGGAAGTGACCCAGGGGAACTTTGGAGGAAAATGGCGTTGAGCTGCACAGAGGCTCGGCGTGTTTGGGCAGACCCCTGCCGAGCTGGTGGCAAGGGGAACTTGCCATTACCAGGGCCCTGGGTTGGGGACCTGGTGGAGAGGGTGGGCACAGGTCCCCCTACCACTCCCCCCCCACACACACCATGGGAATCATACGGACTCTGGCCGCTAGGCCACGCTACCCTGTATGAGAGGGGTGATTATATGGACTCTGGCCATTGAGCCGCACTGCTCCAATGCTGGGAGCGATTTATATGGACCCATTAGGGAACACTACACCGACCAAGGGGTGATTGCATGGAGGGAGGCCATTAGGGCGCATCGGGCCGCCCACAGGGAGGCGAGCACGTGAACTTGGGAGCGGTGAGGTTCTGACACCCCATCCCACCACTGCCACAAAGGGGCGGTGCGATGCCAGGCCTGCCACACTACCCTATGAGATCACCGAGAAAACTTCTGGTTTGGGCCAATTCCATGCATTGCATTCATCAGTTCTTGTTGGAATCCCCAGGCTCATCACGCACAACCCACGCATCTGCTAGTGGTCAGGAACAGTAAGCTTTGACTCCTGGTTTGTAGACAATCCTGTTTCCCAAGAACTGACCTGGGACCAGAAACCTTTTGAGGCTTGTTTGCTCCTCCAAACAATTCAGAGACATGGAGGGAGGATCGAAAGGTTACCCTGGCAACCCCCACGACATTCCCAGTGGCTCTAGGGATTCTTGTTAAATATAAATGCTATGCTGATGTATTTGACAAAAAGAAAGCCGACACCCTGCTACCTCTCTGACCTCCAGCAGAGGTTTCCTTTTGGGTGCGTTTACTCCATCTCCAAACCTGAACTACAAGTACTCCAGAGCCTTCTCAAGGAAAACCTGCAGAAGGGGTTCATTCAGCCCACTACATCCCCAGAAGAGGCCCCATCTTCTTCATGATGGAGAAAGATGGCTCCCTTTGACCTTGGTTGACTCTGAACAAGATTACAATCTGAAACCGCTTATTAACAAGCTGTTTGAAAGACTCCACTCTGCCAAGATCTTCACAAAGATGGACCTCTGAGGAGCTTATAATCTGGTGAGGATCTGTGAAAATGATGAATGGAAGAATGCCTTTTGTACTAAGTACAAGAATGTAGTCATGCTATTTGGATTCTGTAATGCCTCAGCAACCTTACAGTATTTCATAAGTGAAATCATGCTGGATCAATTTGTTGTCATTTACCTGGATAATATCCTAATTTTCTCCTAAATTCAGGACTTCCGTCATCACCACTACCACCACCATGTGCATACTATCTTGGTGGGAACTCCACCCAAACCCCCTCTCTTCTCAAAGGTCAAGAAATGTGAGTTTGATGAGGATAGATCATCTCACCCAAGGGACTCACCAAGGACCCATGTAAGGTGATGGCAATATTCAGTTGGGCCACATCCAATGTCATATACAGGGTGCAGTGATTCCCAGGATCCACCAGGTTCTACAGGTGATTTATTAAAGGATTCTCTAGCCTGGTTGCACCCATATCAGTGCTCCTGCAAAAGGGGGCCTGGTTTGCCTCAATCATTGAGGCTCAGTTGACCTTTGAAGAAGTGATGGAGGCATTCACCTCAGCACCCATCCTGACTCACCCAGAGCCCACCAAACCACTTATGATTGAAGCTGATGCCTCAAATTTTGCCATTGGTGCATTTTTATCTCAATATGTGAGCCCTCTGCAACCAACTCCACCACATTCTCAGAAGCTAACCATGTCAGAATAAAACTATATTTTTGGGACAAGGAGTTACTGGCTGTCAAGGTGGCTCCTAGGAGTCTGATTGTTGGTCCACGTCCTAAAGAACCACAAAAACCTGGAGAACCTATTGACTACCAGATGCCTTAACCAATGCCAGATCTTCAAATTTGTTGTAACATATTATTCAGGAATTAGAAAAGTGAAAGGAGATGACCTATTAAATAAAGCTGAATATCTCACAACTGGCAAAGAGCCATCTGTACTGTGCTCTAGTTATCCATCTTTGTCAATAGGATGATCAACATCAGTTTGATGTCCTCCATCCACTCCCTGCTCCCCGGTGACCCATCCACTCCCTGCTCCCTGGTGACCCATTCTCAACCCAGATCCCCCCCAGTCCCTGAACAATGAGGGTACCTGACCTGACTCTGAGTTACAATTATGGAAGAGCCTTCTCTATCTCAAGGGTTGTAATTATGTTCTGGAGGGACAACCCAGGCTTCAGGTATTGAAACTGTGCCATGATTTGCCACTTGTGGGAAATTTTAGCCAGTTCAAAGACCTGATATATGGTCTCAAGGAACTTCTGGTGGCCATGCCTACAGGCTTACATTAAGAATTATATAAGACCCTGCATCCTCTACACCCTTAACAAGAACCCATGATCAACCCCCCTAGGTCTCTTCCAGCCTCTGCCCACACCTCTGCAGTCTTGGTCTGTATGACAGAGTGCAGGGTGTGAGCAGGTGAATCTGCACTCTGATCACTCAGATGTTAATTAGTTCCCCCTTGAGAAAGCTGATGGGGGTAATTAGACAATCAGGCTGGCTGGTCTGATAAAGAAGCAGGGAGGAAGCACCAATGGGGGAGGAGGAGGGGGAAAGGAGACTAGGGCTAATTGAGCTCAGTAACACGAAGCCTGAAGGGAGGGAGAACTCTGTTCCCCTGAGATCCTGGGGAGAAGCCCAAAGTGCTGTTGGCACTGGTAATAGACTGTTGCACAAGGATTGTTGTAGAAATGGTGGAGGGAACTTAAAATAAAAGAATATGGTGAAGGCACAACCACTGGATTGCCTGCAGTTTCTGTGGGGAGAAGGTGGAAGAGGAGCCACACCTTTTAACAGTCTACTATATCATAAATGGACTTCATTGTAGAACTGCCACGATTCCAGGTAATCCTGGTTGCCATTGACCTCCTGACAAAGATGGCACACTTCATTCCACGCCATACTGTTCCTACTGCAAAGGAGATGGCTCAGCTCATCCTGAAAATGTCTTCCAGGATCACAGATGACTAACAGGTGATGTATCGGATATGGAACCCAGTTCATCTCCTGATTCTGGCAGGAATTTCTGAGACTCCTTGGCATCAAGTACTAGTGGGTAAACAGAGTCAATCAAATCTTGGAGCAAACTCTTTGCTGCCTTCCGGGTTACTATCCAGATGACTGCTCCCCATCACTGTGATATGCTGAATTTGTGTATAACAATGCAATATATGCCCCGACCTAACATAGCCCATTCTTTGCAAGCTATGGCTTTCACTGCCCCACTTCCACCCAGACTTACCCATAAGTTGCCTAGTACCAGCCACCATGGATTTAGCCACAGTACACCAGGAGCTCAACATACACTTGTAGTCTGCCAAAAAAGCCTATCAGCACCACGCAGACCAAGATCATCATGCTGCCCCAAATTTGGCTTCAGGGGACAAGGTGTGGCTCTGTGCTCACAACCTTAAATCAAGTCACCCATCTAATAAACTAGATTACCAATACCTGGACCTCTGCAAGATTACAGAATGAGGTAAACGAATGGCCTTCAGGTTACAGCTTCCAGAATTCTTGAAGATCCACATCGTCTTTCGCATCTCACTTTTAAAGCCCAACGCTAAGAAGCCATATCTAAACTGCTCCAACCCACCACTGCCACCCATAACTGTCCACAGACTGGAGGAGTACTTGGTCTACCGAATCCTCGACTCTCTGGGTATTAGGGGGATGCTTTAATTCCTGGTGGACTGGGAAGTCTGGATGACTGTCTCAGGAACTGCTAGAGAATATTAAATAGCGGCTTTTTCCTGTCTCTACTGCTACCTTGTCTCACTGCAGGTAATCTTGCTCTGATTCTCGGCTCTGATTACTGATTCCAGTTCTGACCATTGGCTCTGAGTCTTGAATTCTGATTCCTATTCTGACCTTTGGCCCTGGCACCTAGAGCCCCAACTCCTGCTGTAACCACTAGGCCCAACATCTGTCTCTGACACAGGCCTATGTAGTGGAGGTGATCAAGCTGGCATCCCCTCTGTACAGAAGGGAGTGAGCTGTTTACAAAATATTTGTCACTAGAACTGCTTGGATCTAGAATTTGTTTCCACTGCCCGCTTATTCCATATAGCCCAGGTTTGTTGCATGAGAAGGGCCTATGGGGAATAGCTAAAGTTATGAATATGATGGTGTGGGTATAATTTTCCCAGTTTTAATTACTTTACTTGTTACATTAATTTTGTGATGGGAGGGGCTTTGTTATGCCCCTGGGTGCATTATTCTTTTGCTTTAATTTAAAGTACATATTTGTTTGGGCTCCTAGAGCTGTGGATGGTGGTCTGATTCTCCATTCCATTACTCCATTTTTACCTAAGTATAACTCTATTGTTTTTAATGGAGTTAAACTGGAATAAAACTGTTGTAGCAGAATGGGGAATCAGGCCCAAAGTCTGTTTTGTATTTAAATTAAAATAAACAATTAATGGAATTGAAACACACACCTGCTTCTTAAGACCACAAGAGAAATTCATTTTGCAGATTTTTTTTTTCCTGGTTCAATCCTGCAGGTCTTAATATACAGCAACAAGTATTCTGCACTGATTGCAATCCAAATGCATTCTATGTGATATTATGCAGCAACTAGGAACTTAACTTGTGCTACTAATACACTTGGGGGGGGGGGGGTGCATTTTCCTTGCAGTACTAGATAAGTAGCTATGGGTTTCCTTAATTTGACTTAGTTTCAAACGTAAAGTTTAAAGGATAAATAAGATTGCTTAACAAGAACATTTCCCTGCATTGTCTGTCCAAGCATGCTAAAGGTATATTTTACCTTAATTTAAATGGAGAACACTTGATTTGCAATCCATTTTCAGTGTGTGCTAAAAGCTATTTGGGCCCTAGATACCTTAATATAACTTTAGGTAAATTGCTTTTTTGTATGATAGTCAGGTGCCCCTTATTAAAAAGAAAAACTAGCCCACAGCTCAGCCAGTGAGAATGCAAGAATGGCTTGGAATAGGAAACAGATTTCCACTGAAATTGCATTTTAACATTGTTGAACACCTGCTTGTCCCTCAAAATAAATTACCGGCAGAGACTGTATTAGAGAATTTGTGCACACCATATTGAATAATAACTCCAATTTCATAGTGATTTCACAGTGAGCATTCAACATGTACCACCCAAGGAAACTATTATAACAGAATCGGTAATTGCTGTTACTTTCCCCTACTCTGAATTTTGTTGCTCTTGATGCTACTATCGCATATTAGAGAAGTTTAAATGAATGTTCCAATCTCTTCTTCCACTTTTGTTGCACCTCAATCAGGTTAACACACAGTCAGATTAGGATATAACCAATAATGGAGATTTGACCAACAATTAAGTAGATGGATCTCAGATAAGTGTAGAGAGGATTAAGGCAGTATGATAAATATAATCAATTAGTAACATTGATACAACACTGTAAAATTAGTTGGCCTAAATGGTAGCACCGGCCCTGGCTGCACTCAGAAGCAATGTACATTTCTGCAGTAGAAAAACTGCATTATTACATTTTCCACATATAATTTTCAAATGAGAAGTGTGTGGGTTACTTATATTATGCTTGGGTAAATTTAGATTGTTGAGAGCATCAACTAGGAATTTTTTTTTTTCATATTACACGGAGATATGGAAAGAAACAAAGAAAGCTTCATGTTATTTTAACTGAATGCTTGTATTTTATGCCATTTTATTTAGTTAACAAATAAGTATCATTACATGACTTGCCTTGGATGTACAATATTAACAGAGTTACAAGGTCATATTGAATTATGCACTGCCTCTATGCACACTGAAGCTTTATCAGCAAATAATAGAGTAGTAAATTGTTTTGAAATGTATGTGTCATCATGACTATCATATTGTATCATCACCTCATTCTAAGGACTAATTAGTTAATCTAACAGAATTGGAGATACTATTAGTATACAAAAGGTGAAATGCTTGGATTGGATTTTTCATTTCAAGAATGCTAATAAACTTCTGAGTAGCACAGTACACAAGTCAGTGACCATGGCAGCCTGGTAATTCGGCTTGCACTGGTATGCCTACAGGCCTGAACAATGGACAGGGATCGACAACTTTGTTCTTATCTGTGACAGCTCTGATACTGACTTCCCTGATACCCCTGGGCAAAAATCACAACCTCCCTTTCTGTTTCCTCATCTGCAAGACACATGTAAGTCTTACCTATTTTAAAAGATATTTGTGAAGATTAATTACTGTTTTAAAGAGTTTGAGAAGAAAGCTGTTATATGGCCAGTTTGGTCAACTGAATCCATAGTGCATTGTGGGAGATGTAGTCTTCCAGGGAGTCTGGCCCATAGGAGATTGTGGGCCTGAATGGGAACTCCAATAAGGCAATACACTAGAGAAATGCAATCAGTTAATCTGACTCAGAAAGAAGATGAAACTAAGTCCTTTGATTTGAGGAACGTCAGTGTGTTGATCAAAATATTGAAATTAAACTGACATTTCCAAATTTAAGATTTTTTGGAATTTCAACTTTTTATCCCATTTCAGGATGAAAAAACAAAATGCTGAAATAGTGGAATCACCTGTGCAACGGAGATTTCAAATTTTGCTGGTTTCTAGTGGTTTGATGCGTATTATTGAAGGAAGTTTAGACTGTTGCTAGTTAGACCCTTATATGCTGGCATTACTCTGCATGAGCTCTACTTATCCAAATGTATAATTTATTGGTTAGAAAGCCTGCTAAGCAAACAGTCTTTTAATTAAACTAGAAAACACAAGTTAGTCTAGTTTTCCTATGTTATGATTCCAAAAGAATTCTTTACAATTTTTGCCAGTAGTAATGTGTGCATATGGGATCCACAATTGCCTACTTACATGCAATAAATAAGCACCCCAACTTTCACAATAAGCCAAAAATCAAGCGAATCCCATTTCAAAACAAGGCCAAAACAAACCAATCCCTGAGAACCCCAACACTCTATGTGACTAGATCCCCCCGGCGTGCAGTCTGGGACTGTGGTGGGCCCACTGTGCACCCCTGACTCTCTCCCCCTTTGCCCCTGCTTACCGGGAGCCGATCAAAAAAAAAGAAGCAACAAGCTACAAGCCAAACAAGCTACTAGCCAACAAGCAACCCACAAGCCAATTAAGCCAAGAACAAGCCCAATTTCTGCGTTTTTGTTGTTGTGGGTTTGGCATGTCTGATGGGATCATATATTTGTTATATAATATGCTGATGGTAGGAGTGCACACTCTGTGCACTACTGTGTTTTCATTTTAATAAGACAATGTGTCTCCCTAAGCAATGATTAGTACGTGTAATTTTCCAAGCCAAACTTTCTTATTGGAAGAGAATTACTGAACTGCTCTCTCCTTTATACTGCATATTATACTCTTTCTGTGCTTCTTGAATAGTCTCCAGTGCTTTCTCTTGTCTTGAGCAACATCAGCAGTGGAGCAAACAAACAAGAAGATTCTCATAAGAAAATTATCTAAGGCCTGGTCTACACTAACACCCCAATTCGATCTAAGGTACGCAACTTCAGCTACGTGAATAACGTAGCTGAAGTCGACATACCTTAGTTCGAATTTACCGCGGTTCAGACGCGGTCCACACACGGCAGGCAGGCTCCCCCGTCGACTCCGCGGTACTCCTCTCGCTGACGTGGAGTACCGCAGTCGACGGCGAGCACTTCCTGGTTCGAATTATCGCGTCCACACCAGACGCGATAAATCGAACCCGGAAGTTCGATTGCCAGCCGTCGAACTACCGCGGTAGTGTAGACAAGCCCTAAGGCAGATATCTCCTAACTTCAGATACCCATCCAAATAAACTTCAGGAAAGCAGGTAACTTGACCCGCCAAGTATTCACCTAACCAAAACTTGGTTCAATACCTTTATTAATAACCTAATTTTGAATGGCAGGGCCTAGATAAAGTGTTGTCTCATTTTTCAGGTCCATTGTTTTAACATGAACAAATATACACTCTGCAGAAGGAAAAAAGCCCAACATCCCTCAGGACGTAGCAACAATTTTTTTTTTTTTTTTTTTGGAAGGGGGGCGGTGATATCCTGGCTACACTGAAGTTAACAGAGCCAGGATTTCACCCATTGTTTACCAACGATGACAAAAACTCTCTCTATATGCAAACTACTCCACGTAAAGCAACTGACCCATGCCCTATTCTACGTTATGGTTCTCATATTGTTATCTACATCTGATCTGGAGGTACTAGATGGCAAATATGGCATTAATTACTCATTCTGGTGGTGATATGAAAGCTGTTGCATGGAATCAAAAGTGGTCAAATGATACAAGATGTGTATCATCACAGTCTCAGCACCTTAAACAGACAAGCCATAACTCCAGCTCTCCCTGTCTCCCAATACTAGATTTTATTAGATGTTCTATCGTGCTTCACAAAGGGCCAATGATAGTTTTAGATGAAATTATAAAGACTTAAGATTTGGAGTTGAGATAAACTTTTAGGGCTTAGTTTCCATAAGTGCTGAGCTCCTGCAGCTCCAGATGAAAACAACTGGAGTTCTGCATGCCCAGCACCTCTGATAATCAGGCCCTAGGTTTTTGAAGTGAGAGCAAAAAATTCATATCAACCTGAAAACTGCAAAATTGCTTGTAATGTCCCATGTTTATCATTTCACACCATTTGCTATCATGATTTTCCTTCACAAAATACAAATTTGAAACGTTTGTGCTGGACAAGCAATTGAGTTAGCACAGTGGTTCTCAACCTTTCCAGATGTCTGATTTGTTTTGCGTACCCCAAGGTTCACCTACTTAATTAGACACAAAAATACACAAGTGTCACAGCACACTATTATTGAAAAACTGCTTATTTTCTCATTTTTACCATCTAATTATAAAATAAATCTATTGGAATATAAACATTGTCCTTACATTTCAGTGTATAGTATATAGAACAGTGTAAACAAGTTATTGTCTTTATGAAATTTTAGTTTGTACTGATTTCACTAGTGATTTTTATGAACCCTGTTGTAAAACTAGGCAAATATTTAAATGATTTGATGTACCCCCTGGAAGTCCTCTGTGTACCTCAGAGGTACATGTACCCCTGGTTGAGAACCACTATGAGTTAGCATACTTAGCTATTTGATTCCAGTGATGTGTCAGTTTGCTGTTCCAATGAAAGTTCTTCTCCGCAGCATGAAATATCAAGATGAAAGGCACTATAAAAACAGCTCAACCAGTTAAAAACTAAAGTGTGGCACAAAGATGCCAAATGCTCACTCTGTACAAACACTCCAGACTAAGCCAGCTATAACTAGGCAGGCAGCAAAGAGCCAATAAACTGAAATCAAGTGTGAGACCTGAACTTTTCTATAGACATTCCCATGGTGTTTTAGCTTTATCATCATGTTAAATCTATTGTACTTAAAATAGGATAAAAAGGGGTCATAGAACCAATAAGAAAACCAAGTGCATTGGGGATTCCAGCCAAAGATAAGAACCCTCCCTCACTTTCTCTTGGTGTCTATTAAATTTTAAAAAAGGATGTATGACTCATCACAATAGTCTGAGGCATCTTAATACACTTGCTTGCTCCAATATCACCTGTCATTCTGTAAAAAACAACAACAAGGAGTCTGGTGGCACCTTAAAGACTAACAGATTTATTTGGGCATAAATCTGTTAGTCTTTAAGGTGCCACCAGACTCCTTGTTGTTTTTGTAGATACAGACTAACACGGTTACCCCCTGATACTTGTAAAAAGAACTGCACTGCTTCATTTCAAATTGATGGAAATATCGCAAAACCAAGCTGAAACTTTTTGCTTCATTCAAATAACATGACTCTAAAATCCTGAAATTAAAACTTCAGACCAAATGCTATTACCTGGGGAGCCATAAGGGTATACTGGAGACAGGCGAGAGTAGTCAAAATGGATAGAGTTTGAGAAAGCAGCTAAAATGGCCAGGGAAGCATCTTGGAAAGAATTGGAAAGAGACAGAATATTTGGAAGGCTCTTGGTAGCACCAGAAAAGCTCTCCGTTCAGAACTAAAGTCAAGCTTAAAGATTTTAGGTCTGAAGCTGGATTTAAAAGTAAAGGCTTATTGTCAAATCTTGAAAGCATGACTTTCTAGTTCCTAAAACCAATTCCATTTAGGTAAGTTTCTTTGAACCAGTTCAGAGTATGAGGTTTGTCCATCATATTGTTTTGTTTCACTTCTCATTTGCATTTCTTGTAAAGAAAGGACAGGCATCCATGCAAGAATGGGAATCATCCCAAATTGTCTTTCCCACTGTGCAATGTGCAAGACTGGTTTCTGCATCTCACATCTACACTATTCATGTAACTTTAGCAGATCTCTGCTATTTATCCCATCAAAGAGCTTGTGCCTCTGACTCAGCCCCTACACCCTGTGACTAACTCCAGTGCGTCCACACTATCAAGTGACTCTGGCCTGCAAATACCACTAGAAACTTCCTGAAGGGATCTTTCACATCACAGAAAGGGGGACCACAGTCTCATTAAGGCTCTCTCAAATTCAAATCTCTGCTACACATCAAGCAGAGGGGGGAACTGAACTTGTCTTCCACATCCCAGATAAATGCCCTAACCACCGGGCTAAGAGTTATATAGTAGGCACCACCACCACTGCGTCTTCATCCATGCATTTTGTAAATGGCACCTAATTCCCCTTGTGTATTTAGCCTGTACCACCTCCTTCTCCTCTGGGATGATGGTGGGCAGATTTTGGCAAATTTGTGTCAAATTCACAAATAGTTTCAGGTTGACCAAAACTGCATTTTTGGCCACCAAACAATTAATCTAAATAGCTTTGCACAGTTCTAGACAAATGTTAATCTAGACAAAGCCTGTGTGCATTAACTCCATGCCAAACTTGAAATCAAAACCTTCACTCAGCTACTTGGTCTGTGTGTTAGTTAAACCACTACTGGAGCTGAGGGCCAAACTTGCTATTTTGACACTAAAGAAAAACTATTTGAATTCAATTTATGGCCCTACACCCCTTTCTTAAAATAGAATTAAAGTGTTAGCTGCTACTGGCTTATTGCCATCAAAGGCATCTTGGACCAGAGTTTAACTTTGTCATCACCCACAACTATTTCAGATTTGGGGACAATTTATACCTTCAAGTCAGTGGCACTACTATGGGTACCCGCATGGCTGCACAGTATACCAACATTTTTATGGCTGACTTAGGGGATGAGAGCTGAGGAAGCATTATTCTAACACCCCTACTCTACTTGCGCTACATTGATGACATCATCATCTGGACCCATGGGAAAGAGGCCCTTGAGGAATTCCACCATTATTTCAACAATTTCCATCCCATCGTCAACCTCAGCCTGGACCAGTCCACACAAGAGATCCACTTCCTGGACACTACAGTGCAAATAAGCGATGGTCACATAAACACCACCCTATACCGGAAACCTACTGACCGCTATATTTACCTAAATACCTCCAGCTTTCATCCAGACCACATCACACGATCCATTGTCTACAGCCAAGCTCTAAGATACAACCGCATTTGCTCCAATCCCTCAGACAGAGACAAACACCTACAGGATCTCTATCAAGCATTCTTAAAACTACAATACCCACCTGGTGAAGTGAAGAAACAGATTGACAGAGCCAGAAGTCACCTACTACAGGACAGGCCCAACAAAGAAAGTAACAGAACACCGCTAGCCATCACCTTCAGCCCCCAACTAAAACCTCTCCAGTGCATCATCATGAATCTACAACCTATCCTGAAGGACAATCCCTCACTCTCTCACACCTTGGGAGACTGGCCAGTCCTCGCTTACATACAGCCCCTCAACCTGAAGCAAATACTCACCAGCAACTACACACCACACAACAAAAACACTAACCCAGGAACCTATCCCTGCTGCCAACTTTGTCTGCATATCTATTCAAGGGACACCATCATAGGACCTAACCACACCAGCCACACCATCAGGGGCTCGTTCACCTGCACATCTACTAATGTGATATGTGCCAGCAATGCCCCTCTGTGATATGTGCCAGCAATGCCCTATGTATACTGGCCAAACCAGACAGTCTCTACGCAAAAGAATAAATGGACACAAATCAAATGTCAAGAATTATAACATTCAAAAACCAGTCAGAGAACACTTCAGCCTCCCTGGACACTTAATAACAGACGTAAAAGTGGCAATTCTTCAACAAAAAAACTTCAAAAACAGACTCCAATGAGAAACTGCAGAACTGGAATTAATTTGCAAACTGGACACCATCAATTAGTCCTGAATAAAGACTGGGAGTGGATGGGTCACTACAAAAACTAATTTCCCCCTACTGTTACTCACACTTTCTTGTCAACTGTTTGAAATGGGCCACCCTGATTACATTGGCCTCATTACCACTACAAAAGTGATTTTTTTCTCCCTTGGTATTCTACTGTTGAGAACAGCCCACTTCCACCTTAATTGAATTGTCTTGTTAGCACTGACCCCCTCCCCACTTGGTAAGGCAACTCCCATCTTTTCATGTACTGTGTATTTATACCTGCCTACCGTATTTTCCTCTCCATGCATCTGATGAAGTGGGTTTTAGCCCACAAAAGCTTATGTCCAAACAAATTTGTTAGTCTCTAAGGTTCCACAAATACTCCTCATTGTTTTTGCTGATACAGACTAACACGGCTACCACTCTGACAGCTGTGAGTATACCTCTAAAATTATGCATGCAAGTATCCAGTGTATGTACACAAAGCATGTGTTTGAATTGTTCACTCATATGGACATGTGAGCAAGCTTTAAATATTTCCATGCATAAAGTAAAAGCACACAACTTTAAGGCTTCACATATGCAAGCTTAACTTTGAAATTCTGGCTCCTGCTGTATTCAGAAATTAGCCTAATTCTGCACAATGCTTGATGAAGCTACACTGTCCACATAGGGTTAGTGGTTTCTCCAAAACAAAACAAAAAATTATTTTCATAACTATTACTTTTTTTCCATTACACAATCCATTGTTTTACTATTTAACAGCTATTTAATAACAAAATGTGCCCACAAAAGTTAGCTCACACATTTTTACATTTTTCATTTAAAAACACTTTGAAACAAGAGGAATAAATATATATTTGCAAAGGCAGCCAATATAGTCTAGCTATTTAAAGCTCTGAGAGGTGAGTAAGTAATTAATAAATTTGACTTCTATAAAACTGCCATCTGTGGTAAAACCTTGACAACAACTCTGAATCATTGAATGAAATAAAATCTGCTCACTGTGGATAATTATCTTATAGATCTGACTAAGAAAATTAAACTTCCTTTGTTTAAAAAAAAAATTAACCCTGCATGTAATGATAGTCACCGAGTTTTCGCTTAAAGTCACTGCACAGGATGGTGCCAGCTACAATTAGAGAACTGGAGTAAAATCCTGGCCCTGTTGCACTCGATGGAAGTTTTCCAATTGACTTCAAGGGGGCCAGGATTTCACCCTTCTTTGTTTGCTATAAAAGCTACAGATAAGATAGATCTGAGTCAAATTCTCCATATGAAAAAAATCCTACAGGATTTAATAAAGAATAGAATTTGTATGAATTTGTAAACCAATCTATAGAATTTATACAAATATATATAAAACAGATTTAAGACGGATTAAAACAGGTTTTTGTTTTCACCTTACTCTAGCTAGCTACTTTTGCTCTCATAGGACTTTGAGCTGCAAAAGAACATATTATACCCAGTTACTGCGCAAAGAACCTACTTGTGTGAGTTTTGTCCTCTTATAAAAGAATTTTTCCCTCTGGAAACACTCAAGTACTAAATTAAATATAACTACAACAAAACAATGCTCTGTGGGGAGCTCATTCCCTGTCTCCTCTGAGTCTGGCACTGATGGGGAAAGAAGTAACCCATAAAAAGAACCCTCATGTTTCTAAAATCATTTTCTCCGTTTGGTAAAGCTCTCCAAAGCTCACATCTCAAAGAAATTACATTTAGAATGAGATCATGACACAGTGATCATGCTATGAACATTATTTCATTGTGTTAGCAGCTTCTGGAGATTTCCATGCTAGGAGCAGTTTGAATTTCCTTGGCAACTTTGTGGAACATTTTTTAAAGTAACAATTTCTTTGGGAACTCAGCACGTAACCAAGCAAGGTTAGAGGCTTATCCTTATTGAAGTTAATAGGAGTTTTATCTAGATACAGGCTGTAGGATGAGATCTGTGAAGAGCTTCCAGGCTTGGAATAGGATCGCTCAGACAATGAATCTCTGAAACATGCTGGATGGAAGCTCTCTAAACTCTAGTTTAGAATCTACACAAGTAGAGAATAAAGCTCTACATTACAGGATGTTTGATTTAATTAGAAATGTAAAGGAATTTATGACTTCTGGGTGACTGTCTTTTCCAAAGAGTTTTGTTGTTGTTGTTGTTGACATGATGAAGCAGTATAACCGGCTGAATATTTTTAGAAGTAAATTCACATATATTGATGGCTTTTTTAAAAAAGACATTTCTTTTTCTATTTCATTTAAGTGGAACTGGTGTTAAAAGTGGAGTCTTTAGCTACTTGCTAGAGAAGGAAAAAGTAAGATAACATGGAGAATTCATGCTTCCATGTAATTCTTCTGGAACCTACAGCTGTGACTGATATTTCAAGGTTTCAATACATCAGTGTCCTACTGCTGATTTTCTTATCAAGAAGAGCCACTTTATGCAACTTCCTTTTCCAGCAGGCCTTGTTCTCAAACGACAAACCCCAGAATGCTTCTTTTCCAGGCTAAAAACAAAACAAGAACAACACTGAGGTGGACCGTGACCATCTCTTAAATGGGTAGTACATCCTGTGAGACTGACATTATTTTCCTTGAGTTTGTGTCACAAACTTTGAAATATTTTCCTTATCTTGCTGAAATTCTTATCCATACATTAATGGCTTCCCACCTCAGCAGTCACAATCCATCTTTAGGGACTGAGCCTTCCCTTTGAATTCAGTGAAAGTTGGAATAGGCCTTCATCATATTTCCCTGCCTTTTAAACTTTTAAGGGTGTGGAATGAACTGGCTTAATTAGTCTTACTCCAGGAAATAAGAGCATACATTCCCATCCCCTGTCACTCTGGATGGTGCTTTATCAGTCTCAGGACTTGTCTCCACTGCTAATAAAGATGTGTTTTTAATCTCGGGGTAATTAATGCATGTGAGCTATCCTGAAGTAAAAAGATAATGAAGACAAGGCATTTTACCACAGGGTAAGGGTAAACTCACTGAGGTCAACCACAACTGGGGGTAGAAGGCTGACCTTCATGAGTTTACCTCACAAGAAAAACAAAATGTCTTGTCTTTTTACTTCAGGATAGCTCAGGTGTGTTAGCTGCACCCATCGTAAAAGACTTTTTAAAAAATAGGGAGAACATGGCCTCTGAATCCAATTAAAGACTGCCCTTCTGGTTGCTAACCTCTGAGACTACATCCCTGTGTCTTAATATCCTATTAAGAATTCCATTGTTTGTATTTTAATTCTAAATTCCCTGACATTTACAGTCAAAGCCAAACCTTTAAACAATATCATCAGCATACAGTGGTTTCTCATTTATGCAGTATTTACTGTCTGTAGCCTCTTTTGTTCTTCCTAAGACACATTTCAGCTGCTTATTTTATCACACTACTGTTTTACTTGCTGAAAACTGCATAAGAATTGGGCAGAGTTGCCTCTGACTATAAGTCAAGTTTAACTTTCAGAAAATTACCTATCTGGGAGCTGTGCTTAGTCTTTCTATCTTTCTAATGACTATTTGCATTTGTAATAGAACTCTTGGCATGAACAGCATGGTTGTTGATATATTTCTGGCTTTGTAATTACACCAGGAACATGAACAAATTTTGTTTGGGCTAATTTTAATAGCCTAAGGCTCAAAAGGTGTTACATTTCTTGTTGTAGAAGAAAGATTCTATAATAAATTTGCTTGTAATTAGACTGAGAAATACATGTTAGATACAATCTTTGTATATCACAACTACAATGGGGTCAGTCAAAACCTATTAAGTTTACCAGTCACTATTTTTTCTCTCTCTCTTGCACACACACAGCTTTTGACTGACACCAATAGAATTGTGAAATACAGATTGTATTTAACATGTATTTCTCAGTCTGATTACAAGCAAATTTGTTACATATGACACATAGTCTAATAACTCCAGTGATTCCAAGCTTTTTGCATGTGATGTTCTTCTGAAGGATATCTTTTCATTCCATGCAAAGTTGTCCTAGCTATATTGTTCTCTTATCCTCTATATATCTAGCTCAATGTTCATTTAAAAACAAAGAGTGAAATTCACCTAAGCACAAAAGCTCACACAAGCATTCCACATTTAAGACCCACAATGGCACCATGGTGGATAGGGGTACTGGTTGAGATCAGCCAAGCAGAAATGTTCTGCACAGCCAGTGCTCTGTGGGAAGGATTACAGGCCCAGATCCTCAAAAGGATTTAGGCCCCTAATTCCCATTGAAATCAGTATGCCTGATGCTAATAGAGGTGTATATGTATTAAAGATAGGTGCCTCAGGATACATGCTTATGTGGATTCAGTGGCACAGAATCCTCATACATAAGAATTCCTAGCATATATTGTGGTTACTTAGGCCATATCTACACTACAAAATTAGGTCAACCTGACTTATGTCGCCATACAGCCACTGCATTTATTAAATCACTTGTGGGTGCGCACATGTGGCTCCTTGTGTCAGGGTGCACAAACCTCACCAGGAGAGCTTGTATTGATTGTATTGTCAGCGTGGGGTATAGTGGGATGGCTCCTGAAAGCCAGTAACAGTAGATGTAAGCAATGCAATGTTTACACTGACACTGTGTCAACCTCATTACATGGACTGTGACTCTACAGGTGGTGTTATTAAATTGGTGTTGAGATGCACTTACGTTGGCAGGAGCCAAATTTAAGTGAAGACTCTTTCATAGCTAGGTGGATGCAAGGCAGCTTACCTCGAGCTAGCCATGTAGTGTAGACCAGGCTTTAGGCTTTGCTGGAGGATGAGGGCGCATGAATTTCAGCCAAAAAGCATTTTTTGTATATTTACACACTTATAGCTTCATTTATCAGTCACAGCATGGGCTGCTGCATGATTGATGAGGCTCAGCAGTCTGTTACAATCATTCAGGGAGCTAGCTATGTCTTCATTTATACTTTAATAACTTAAATGCCAAGGTTCTTATGCATGGTATGATTGTACAAAAAGCAAACCGATCAACAGCGCTTAGGGGACTACAAAGATTTTAGACAACAGGAGCAAGAGATATATACACTTATAACTCAGACAGGTTCTGAGACTTGTCTAGAATGAGATGTAGTGCAGTGCTTCATTTCTCAGTCAGCTCCCAAATATGGTAAGCATGTCTAAACGATTATTTTAAAATGCTTTAGTAAGAAAAAAGCCACCCAAGTTTTCATGGTTTGCTTTGCAATTTAGTATTCCTCTTGGTTTGAGAATGACATTAAGTAACTTGCATTCTTTCCACCTTTAGTTTTGGCTGTACAACTGATCAAGGAAGGGGAAAGAGATTCCCTCCCCCCCCCCCGAAGTAAAGAGAGGCCTTAGAGGTGTTATACAAAAAGCTATCAAAATCTCTAAAACCCCAGAGACTCCTAAAAAACTCTAAAAAGCACATTTTCAGAACACATCTTTCTTCCTCTACTCAGAAATTGAGTAGGTGACCATTGTATTTGGTGTAAGTTATTGTTTAGTACACTGCAGTATGTACAGACAGGTAACACTGCTCTACAGCCAAAATGCTTCTGAAATAAATGTAGTCAAACTTTACTAATTCTGGGTCACTGAGAATGAAAATGATGCTTAAAATTGTTGATTGGCTCTAGTTTTCAAGGGTCAGTATATACGACCCTTGACTTGAGAATGGCGGAGGATAAGTGAGTTATAAAGGGAAGGGATCTCAATTTAAACCAGAAATGACTAAAATACATCTTTGACTGGATCTATGAATAAATCTATGACTGGGTTTGGACAGTACTTGCTTTTTAGGCAAAACAATGAATGATGCAATCTGAAGCTGGTATTGCGTCATACATGATATGAATTGCATTATGTTATTCCTAGAAGTCATGGATGATGCAATCATAACGAAGCTTACATCACTCTGCTGAACAAATTGCCCTAGATCAGCTCTAGAAATCATACAGTGTCGTGCTCTCTTATTTGTCAGTGTTTGATTTTGCAAAGGGACACATTTCTGTTTAGCCAAAGTGAGCAGAGATGCCTCGTACTTGTGTGAACAGTGCAGATAACTTCTGCTATGTTTGCGGTGAAGTGACTTTTGCATCACAAAAGCGCAGTATAAGCACTATGGTTAAGAAAGCCTATCACCTTTATTTTGGCTGCAAAATTGGAGATCAGGACAAGAGGTGGGCCCCACACATATGCTGCAACACTTGTGCAACATATCTTTGCCAGTGGTTGAACAGGAAAAGGAAATCTATGCCTTTTGCAGTGCCAATGATTTGGAGAGAGCCAACAGATCATACCAGCAATTGTTACTTCTGCATGGTGCCTCCAGTTGGGAAAGGTGTGTCAAAGAAGAAAAAGTGGACTGTGCATTATCCAAACATTCCATCAGGTATACGCCCAGTACCCCACGGAGAAGGACTGCCGGTTCCTGATGCACCAGAATCATTCTCACTTGAGTCAGACGAGGAAGAGGAAGAGGATGAAACTTCTGGTCCTGAACCATCAATGTCACAGGACCCACATTTTCTCCCATCCTCCTCCTCTGAACCACACCTCATAACACAAGGTGAACTGAATGACCTTGTCAGGGATTTGGAACTACCCAAGAGTAAGGCAGAGCTGTTGGGCTCCAGACTACAGCAGTGAAATCTCCTGGCAGGTGATGTTAGGGTTTCCATGTTCCGTGACCGTCAAAAGGATCTTGTCCCATTCTTCTTCATGGAAGGTGATCTTGTAGCCTGCAACAACATTGATGGTGTGATGGCAGCCCTCAACATCGTTCACGATCCAGATGAGCGGAGACTGTTCATTGATTCATCGAAGACGAGTCTTAAAGCTGTTTTACTGCATAATGGCAATGTTTTGCCATCAATTCCAGTTGGTCATGCAGTCCATATGAAGGAAACCTATGACAACATGAAACAACTTTTGAGGTGCATAAACTATGACCAACATCAGTGGCAGCTTTGTGGCGATTTGAAGGTTGTTGCTCTCTTGCTTGGTCTGCAGACTGGATACACAAAGTACTGCTGTTTTCTCTGCGAATGGGATAGTCGTGCAAGAGATTCCCACTACATCAAGAAAGATTGGTCACTCCGACAGTCATTGGAGCCTGGGAGGAAAAGTGTTCAGCATCCACCACTTGTTGAATCAAGGAAGATTTTGTTACCACCCTTACACATCAAGCTGGGTCTGATGAAGAACTTTGTCAAGGCCATTGACAAAACACAAGCAGCTTTCAAGTACCTCCGTGGAAAATATCCAAGGTTAAGTGAAGCTAAGATAAAGGAAGGTGTCTTTGTTGGTCCTCAGATTCGTGAACTTCTTCGAGATGATGCATTTGACCATGCACTGCGTGGCAAGGAAAAGACGGCATGGAAAGCCTTCCAGTTAGTGGCAATAAATTTTCTCGGAAACAACAAGGCAGACAACTACAGGTTGTTGGTGGAAAACCTCCTCAAGGCATACAAAAGCCTTGGTTGCAACATGTCACTAAAGATACATTTTTTGCACTCTCATCTAGATTTTTTTCCACCGAACTGCGGAGCAGTGAGCGACGAGCACGGCGAGTAATTTCACCAGGACATTGCAACAATGGAGAAACGCTATCAGGGCAAATGGAGCCCATCAATGCTTGCAGACTATTGCTGGACAGTGACAAGAGATGCTCCATTTAATGAATACAAGAGACAAGCCAAGAATCGCCGAGTAGACACTGAATAGGACTAAACTATGTACAGAATAGTTTTTTGCCTTTTGTTTCATAATAAATTTTATTTATATAACTCTTTTGCTGATTTTTAAAGTGTTACATAAACAGGACAGGTGAAATATTATCATGTAAAGCAACCATAAACACATGAAAAGACCTAGGTTTACAATTTATGATTAAAACTCTACTATCTACACAATATACATAGACATAAAATGTAAAAACTTAAATATCTTAGAAACAGTAGCCAGTTGTTTTAATTGTCATATTTGAATTCAGCACATCAAAACATAATAAATAGCACATTTTATCTCTGAAGCAGACGACTTCTCAAAAATTGTAGACCAGTGTAATTACAATGATATTTCCCAAATATAGCACATGCTGCCCTGCTTTCCAAAAATAGAACTTTTGTGCCTTAGACATGGAAACCCACACACACTTGCATGAAGTTCTAGGGGAGTCCTCCATGGAGTAGATTTTCATGTCCCTACGTGTTTTCAGGATACGTAACTTTGGTGTTAGAAATACAATTGGTTCAGAAAAAAATATTTCTTCAGGCTTTTACTGAAACATTTTCAAAATTAAATTAATTGCAAAGACTTTGAATAATGTTAGTGAGGAAGAATGTAGGGAGAAAATGTTGCTTCTTTAAAAAAAGGGGGAAACCCTTTTAACTCATGGTTTTTTGTGCAGATACTAATCTCCCAAAGCTCTTGCCTTTTGTCTAGATCAGTGGGTAGGTCAGGCCCTATTTATCAAATAAGTTATTTTCCCAAAAATATGCCAGTATATACATTCACCTCCCAAAAAGGAGGAATTATGTATAAAGTTACATATATAACCATTTGTGTGAACCAAATGTTTAATAGCATATTTCAAATGATCACTTCATTAATCTCAGTAAGAGATGGTGGCAAGACTAAATTAATTACCCTCCCCCCCCCAAAGTTTATTTTACTATCATTTTATCTTCCCATCATCACTCCCAAGGTGTGTTTCATAATCTGTTTGTGTGTTTATTGGGATTAATGATACAATTCATGAGAAAAACAGAATGTATCCCTGATATTTCCCCCTTTCTATTGCTAACATCTGTGTCTTTTGGTAGGAGTCTTAAATTGAAGGTGAGACTAAGTATTCTTTAGTCTGTGCTTCAAATTTTAATTCTCTTGACTACTTAGAGGAAAATGTGAAAAAACGTTGCTCAGGAATGGATTATAACTAACTCTGATTGCAATTTGATTACTAGTTAAAAAAATCATTAACCTCTAGACTTCAGAGTAAAGACTGGTATGGAATACAATCAAAATACAAGATAAAGAGGCACTAAGTAGAACTCCCAGGAACCTGCTCTGTGGTTTGAGTTATAGGTATATAAACAATTAGCCATATGATTTTTTTTTTTTTCGGTTAAGAGCTCATGTCTTTGAAGGCCCTTTGTCTGTTGGTTTGATCATGGGTCTGAATAAGCAGAGCTGTGGTCTAGTCCCAGCTCTAACACTTATTTGCCATGTGGCTTTGGATAAATCATATTAACCTCTATGATAAATGTACCCATCTGTTAATACTCACTATACCCTCCCACGGGCTATTGTGATCCTAACTAAACTTTCAGTTTGTGTCCCAGTTATTGTAGTGGCACAAAGGAATAAGAGGGTGTAAAGTGTCCTCTATGCTGGTTACCTGCATCCTGGGTACCTACCTGGGAGGGAAAGCAGGATGCATAGAGCCACTCTGTACCACCTCACACAGGATGGGGGAGGGGGCAGATTAGGGCAGAGACTTCATGTTGACACTGCTCCCTCAATGCCCCTGCTAGCGGTAGCTGTGCTGGTACATTGAGGAAGAATACATGACGCTGAGTATAGAGCTAGTGCAGACTACTGTCCCCAGACCATCAGGAGATTAGAAGGCAGATTGGGACTTAGTCTCCCTCCTTGGCTGCTCTAGTGGCAGCCTAACGATGTGGCCTTGCACAACGCCCAAAATTAACTCTTGATCTAACCCTTCGTAGATAGGGGGAGATTTTCAGAGGTACAAATAGCAATTTGCATCTAATCGCCATTGGTACCTCATTCCCTTTGTGCTTTTGAAAATCTCCCCTTCTGAAGCATTGACTTGCCCTCAGCTGGAAGGTGGTACATGAACATTAGCTATTTCTGATTCTTTCTATCACTTTGACTTTTTCTGCCCATAGAATGTTTTTGAATTTCTTTGTAAAACACAATGGGTGGTTTGTGAAGAGTTTACTGCGGTGAACGAGATAAACCCATATTACAGTTGGACTTGGGAAAAACAAACATTCACAATAAAACAATGGGATTTATGCTGAGTGGGAAAAAATGTAAAAAACAGCTGTGTGTCTAGGTTAAGTCACTAAAGTAGTTAGTAAACTTTTGCTTGGGTTAGGCCCTCCACATTTTATTGTGATGCAAGGAAGTAACTGTCATACTTTCACTAATTAATGAGTGACGGTGGATGTGCTGAAAAGTTAATTTTAAAGAGATCTTAAGTGTGGGACTTCATGCCAGTTAGTCTAATACCAGTTTTCCCAGCCTTAGTCTAGTACCAGTTTTCCCAGCCTGGGTCTGACACACATCCTATGTTTGTGTGTATTATTGGAGTACAACTGCCATGATGTTACAACAGTAGACGTTTGCAATGCAATTGTCATTCATTAACAGACTTACCTAAAGTGGTAAATGCAGGGGCGGAGATTTTTTTTTTTTTAAACCAAAGGAAGTTAAATGGCCAAAATCTGTTAATACAGAGTTCAGGTTACCCAATGATGTCCAATGGCTTTCCAGAATATGTACAGTGGTGAAACAAATCTCTGAAAGTCAGGAAATACAAAGAGAAGGTAGCCACATCCCCACTCCCCTGTCACTATTAGTTTTCTGCAGACTCACAAAAAGCACCGCCTGCTTTCACCCTTAGACTGACTCAAATCTACATCAGAATAACAACCATGCTAGTGATCACTGTTAAACTAAAAGCACACAGACTGCTGTACAAGACAGGAGTGAGAGGACTCTCTTTGAAAAGGAAAAAGCTCTATTCAATAAAGTAGTCCATCATAGGGCAGTATTCACCCAAAGTAGAATCAAGTATAAATATAAGTGTGATGCTGAATTCTCAAGCAAGCTTTTGTATTACTGAACAATAATAAATAAAATACCAAAATCCATTTCCACATTAGTTGTGCCAATTGCTTGAGTACAGTAATCTGTACTCTGAGTACAAATGGCTAAAGAACAGTACTGCCAAGTCAAAGCCATACGGACATTCTTGAACATCTTCCTCAACATAAGAGCTATGTGTTGGAGGAGAAAGAATCCATTTGTTAAAGTATTGAGAATGGAAAGATTGTGATGAAATTCTTCTGTGTGTCTTTGTCTTTTGACAGAAAGCTATATTTTTCTTCTTTTCCATTGAGGTTAGAACTTTCTACATTTTGTTCCTTTAAGACTCATCGAAAGATGTTTAAACAGTGACATGGCCCAGAGCCAGGCATGTAAGGTTACCAAGTAATAGGAGATAAAGAATGGCTCCAGCCCAGGGAAAAATCTAAAAATATATATGACCAGGTTCTTTGGTCCTTAATTGAGTAAGACGATCATCCTGAAGCTGGCTGCATACAATAGTATATAGCTGCAAGTTGAATGTATTGAACAACTGTGAGGAATCTCCATTATAAATGTATTATCTGCCCCTAGGGTACTCATGTTTTTTCAATTCAAACAAACACAATGCTAAAAACTCCTTGTGCCAACATTTTAAACATACTGGAATGGCAGAAAGCAAATGCTTTTCAATCGTAGAGCAGAGCCTTTTAGAATATGGTAAAGGTTTATTTTTATAAGTGCTCACATGCGTCCTGTTTTCCTTTATGAAGCTACTGTATTGCAATACTAGTCCCATAGTATGAAAAGAAAGTTCCAGAGCTTACTTATTTACTGGTCAAATGCTCATAATTTGCAAGTGCCAAGGTTATTGTAAACACAAGGGTCTAACACCTTGGTTTCTGTTAGGAAGATGGGGGAAATCACCCCCCTCCCCAAGCAGCTGGTACAAACTTTTATACACAGGTGTAGAGCAGAGGACAGCCCTCCGCATGACCCACCCCAGGACTACACAGGTGTTTTGGGGGTCCAGGGCAAGATCTGAAACTGAAACAAAATTATGACTTAGGGGAGACCCAGGCTGGGGGGTTTGGAGAACAAGTCCATCCTACCTCACCCACAGTGGTGGCTCTTGTCTTGCAGGGCTGAGTCTAGCTCACCACTCCAGCTGGGCTTGGCTGCCCCTCTGTCATGATGGAGGAGCAGCCAGGCCACATTTGAGCAAGTAGTGTTGTGGCCTAGTGAGCAGGATTGCAGAGCCACCCAGGTCACAGCACCACTCGCTTATGGGCCCTGTTAGGGTGTTGCCTGATTGAGCATTGGTTATGCTGATCAATTTGAAATGCCAATTAACACTAATTTGGTAGGGTCCTGTCTTGTGATCAGACCCAGAGGTATTAGATTTATTATGAGAACCCCGGTGTGCACGAGACACACACAATCATGCTTTGTGGAACCAGAAATTTAGCTGTTTGCAGATTCAGGCGGTCATCATTCCATCAGTTGCACTTGGTCAGCTTTTTCAAGATTCCTCCCCCGCGATTATGAAATCTGGAAACAATTTGTCATCACATGGCTCTAAGCCACTGTGCGTCTAAGCATGTGCCTAGAGGTCCTATGCTTTAATACAGCCTGAGTTATTCTAACTTTCGAGAAAATTTCAGCAAGGATCAAATATTCCAGCCCTAAACTTATAAAATAGAAAATAACAAATTTATTAGAGCATAAGCTTTCGTGGGCTACAGCCCACTTCTTTATGCATCCGAAGAAGTGGGCTGTAGCCCACGAAAGCTTATGCTCTAATAAATTTGTTAGTCTCTAAGGTGCTACAAATACTCCTGTTCTTTTTGCGGATACAGACTAACACGGCTGCTACTCTGAAACCTGTCAAAATAGAAAATGGAGCACATGAAAGCGGAATGTTATAATAGAAACTATTTTACCATCTTAACTGTAAAGCAAGATGCTTACTCTACTGTTAACCCCCCTCCTCCCCAAACACCCCTCATAGTGGAGTGAAACATCTATGCTAACAATGGCTGTTCTCTACTTGTGCTGAGTCAGCACTTTAAGTCAAAGCACTTTCTTTGAATTACTTACAGAAGGCATATCCTCAGGCAGTATGAATTTAGCATGATATAGAAGCACGGAATTGTCAAAGGTGGTACAAGGTCTGAAGTAGTAATGGTGGATCTTGCTAGAATGTATTATTAAAATGACCACCACCTGGAATATTCATTTAGGAATAAACATAGCTCTAGTATGTCAAAAAATCCCCCATTTAACTATTATACAGTGCTTTACAAAAATGGGTAAGTAGTATCACACCCAAATATGGAAACATAAATATACACAAAAATGTAATCTGTGATGGTTCTCTGGGTGCCCAGGAGTGAGAGTCACCTTGTTATCCTCCACGAGATGGAGACTTGCTGGTGCTTAACTGGGTGTCAGCTCCCTGACACCTGCAACCTGTAAGCCACCCAATCAATCTCCTGTGGGTTATGCCAGCTCTCACTTTGCCTTGCAGGTCAATAGGAGAATCCCAGACCCCAAACCCTTTTGAAGCATTCTCTTGTAGTGTTCAGCCCCTTATCCACTGAAACTCAGAGTAATACCAGGTATGCTATCCTGAAAGGAACAGTGTACACACCAGCTTGAATGATTCAACTCAGGATCAGCTCCTTGTATAATACCACAGCACTGAGATAAACTTATAGTGAAAGCAATCATAAGTTTATCATCAAAGATTAAAATTGAAGAGATAGTGAGGATAATGGAAACAGAAGAGTTACATATAAACCAAAAATCTGTATATGCTCTCTAGACTCTAAACTTAATTTACCAGGCAAGCATCTGGTCTAGACCAGTCTTGTCAGACCCAAAGACTTCTGCACAGGCTGGTTGCAAACCTATTTTCAAGAACATAGGCGCACTACTTATTTACTTCCTAGGTGCAGGATAACAGGTACTTTCCTTGTCCCCTAGTTATAGCCCAGTAAAACTCTGAAGTGCACCCCCAGATAAGGCATTTTCCCTCCTGCTGTTCTTCTCTTCCTGTTAAATCTCACAACCCTACAGCTACATTTAGCTCAGACTGGTGATTGTGAATGAGACAATATTCAATTTACAGTTCAATAGGTAGATGGATACACATCTGTGGTCTGGCAGGAAACCGGTTTTTCACCTCTGCTTGGGATTAACACCTTGATATAAACTATAAGAACATATTTCCATTATATACACACATACTACTTCTTACATAGTAGCAGTACATACATGTTACGAAAATATGCATAACCATTGTGATACTGACACCTTTGAAACCTTATATGATTTTCTTTGGTGAAGCAGCATATACATACCGGAATCAGGATATTATTCTAACCCCTTTGCCAGTTGACATTGAAGTGTTCATAGTCACAATCTGCAACAACCTAAACTAAACATTTGTCTCGAGGATTTGCAGTATAGCAACTATCATAGGAATCCTATTAATACCCTGCTGAAACAAATCTGAATGTAATTTGAACTCCATGGGGAATAATGCCATTTGCCTTCCTATTTACTGCTTCACTGTAAGTGCTCTGGAGTAAGACTTAGTGCCAGCCATCTGCTCTCACAATCAACTCCCAGAAACTGATTTTTTTTTTTGCCTTTTCATTTTTATTACTGTTGCAGATATTACTTCATTAAACTCATATTTCATAAATAGGCAGAATAAATAATAGGCAAAATGCAAGTAATTTTTCTTTAATTGGGTGATAATCAAATATTTTCAGAAGTCTCACTTTTGCCAAACAGGTCCCACATTGCTTAGTTTTGGTCATTAATAAAAATGTATGATAAGTTATTCATGTAATAGGAAACAATAAGGTCCCAATTGCCCCCTTGGATGGATTAGTTTAATATTTAGTGAAGTTAATAGGAACCAAGCATGTATTTCTGTGGGGACAATCTTGTCCTAAAATCATATTATGGCTACCATGTGATAGGGCAATACACACTAGACTGTATGAGAAATTACACCAAGTATTTATAATGCTCCTACTAAACCAATAGGTACAATGAAAGTAATCTCACCCAAATCCTTAGATTATCACTTGCTTGTGCAATCATCATTTTATAAGCATGTTGCCTTTAATGAAGCTTCATTCAAGGTGTAGGTGAAAGTCATTCCCTTTGTGCTGTGAGTGGGGAAAAACAACATCCATAACTATTCCAAGTGCCAACAAATATTTGGACTGGAGGAAGGTTGGTAGATTAAAATTGCTGAAAGCCAATTCTATTAAAGCTCTATCTTTTAATCTGATCAGCAATGTCAAATTAAACTTTCTTTGGAAACTCCCCTGGCATAGCAAGAGTTTAAAACTAGGGCTTGTTTCACTGTTCGTTAATGTTACAAAAGAAGCTGGAGAACAGGAAGACAATATTGAGACTGGAGAGGTACATTATAATATTTCAAATACAATCACAGAAAGTGATAGATTTGTCCATTTGCCGATAATCTTAAAGCTTTTAACCAGGGGGAAGTTAGATGCTATGCAGCACAGAGAAAGCTACAGGACTTTTATCATCAAAGCAATAAAGGATGCTGACAATTTGGAGAGTGAGTGGACTAAACTAGTAATAAGCTTAAGTACCAACAGCAGATAGATCACACAGTAGGGGATAGAGTAGACTGAATACGCACAACAGCAGAAATTTGAAAGATAGAAGCTTTAAAATTAGGAGAAATACCAAGTTTCAATAAACCAGAGAAATTACAAACTGTATCCAAATTCATCTGAAAATAATGGTGTTTCTTGCGAAAGAAATGGGCAAAATATGCCCTGACCTTTATCCCAGGCAGTCACGTTGATATCAGAATTTGGCCCAAAGGGCTTCAAAGTGGAGAATGCTGTGAGCACAAAAGTATGAAACAGCTATATGAAACAAATCCTCATCAGCAACATAGCCAATGAACCACTGCACTCTCAAGATTATGAAAACCCCTATACTGGGCAAAGCAAAAAGCCCTGAACTCCTCTTCTGCTTGAGGCATTCTAGAACTTTGGCTCAGATTAATAAAACTGTTCATTACCTGGGACTATCTACATTTTACAGGTCCATTCCCTAACAGGACCCACCTCTCCACAATCTTTATAAGATCCTGGCCACCTAAAGGTACCATTGGGCTGCTGCACCTGATATTGTAGCTAAACTCGTCAGCTGAGCCTGTAACAGACTACTATATGAGGACCTCAACAAACGACCTACTATCAGTCCTGTAAGGATAGATGCCAGCTTGGGACAGGACACCTCCCACCATCCAAGCCAAACACCACGTCAGCTCTCCCATGCAGAAAGCAAAACCAAGCGTACCTGGCTGAGAATAGAAATTATGAGAAGCAGAGGGCACTGTTTTCAATCCCCTCGTAATTATCAGAAACCCTGTCATGCGCATCTCCCTGACCACCACTGCAACAGTTCTCAGCGTGCCTCCCACAATAGGTGTGCCTGTTTTACCACTGCCCACACTGAATGAGTGATTTTTCTTGTTTCTTCTCACATATCTTTTTTACCAGAAGAACCAGAGCCCCCAGAACTCTCCCCTTAATAGATCAAATAAATTACGCATGTAATCTGTTTGAATCTCTACACATTAATATACATGTTAGCATATCAAGCTGCTGGGCTGTCATTGGAAACATTTTATTACCTACCAAGTTCAGGAACTACCAGTGTTATGAGTGATAATGATGGCATGGACATTCTCCTAATACTTGCTTTGTCTGCAATGGGTGTAGACATACCCAAGGCAGCTGTGACAGAGCTACCTTGATCAATAGCAGTGAAGCAGCAGCCACATGGGTGGTAGCACAGGCTGTACAAGAGCACCCTAGGTATATACACAAGCAGCCAGCCTATGCTGCTGCAGATTCCTTGCTATTGGTATTAAAGCTAGCAAGATCAGAGCTAGCTTGGGCATGTCAACACGTGCTGCAGTCAGACCTCTGACTACAATGTAGACAAACCCAGCATAGGGATCCAAATACTTGCCCTAAATATTGACCTTCAGGCCAATCTAAGGTATTGGTACATTTTATCATCACACCAGGCCTATGAGGTAGAAAAATACTATTATTCCCATTTTATAGAGGCAAATTTGTGCTCAGAGGAACCCATATATTAATAAGCCAGAATGACCAATTCCTATATTTGACTCTTATAAACAAAGAGCATGTACTAATGAATACTGAATATTAATTTCTATAGTGATAGCAACTCAAAGATTAAAAAATGGCTTGGTTGTGAAATTTTGTCAATTTTTTTTTTAACTAGGCTATGAAGCTGTGTTTCTCTCACACCTTCTATAATTGCTACTTCCACAGCTTGGCTTGGAGACTTAAGCAGGTCCGATTTATAGGCTGAATTTATGTAAATTGATTCACTAAATGTGTAGACTACAATGCATTTTAAGACAGTAATTAAAAATCCACAAAAAAAGCTATTAATGGTTCAGATACTCCACTACATAAACTGAACCAATATATTATCATATCATTATCATTGCCACTTGCACGGTCTGCTTATGGGTCAGCAGAATTGCAGTCAAGGAAGAGCAGCCACTACACTCTCTATACAGCCCTGGGGTAGCCAGCACTGTAACACTGAGAGAAGAGCGGTGAAGGTGTGTGGCATAATTGCTCCAACCCAACCTTTGCAGCAGGACTAGCAGGAAAGTTGGATGAATGTAGTAGCTTCCTAGTGCTTCCCCCTTCCAGGGCAGCTCTGCATTGCCCTTAACACTTGGATATGCTCAACAGGGACAATCTTGCCTTTAGTGACATGACTAAATATAAGCATAACTGAAGAGTTCTACCACACATGGCATTTCCAGTTCAGGATGCTTTGGAGAGAGACTATGTTGTTTCTACTCTTGTTCAAATAGCATTTACCAATTGAGCTCTTTTCCAGCCACCAGAGCCCAGTGACAACAACAGATTTTGCTAACTTTGCATCATTAACTTGGTAGCAAGTAAGAACGGTGGATTTAGAGTGTCATCATGGGTCCCTGCCTCCTGGAAACCTAAGTAGGCTAGCATTGTTGTAAGGGGGCAGCTCTCCATACCCTCTCTCTTTCACAGCTGGATTTCTCAGTCACAGTTGAAGAGCACTGCAATATTTATATGAAGCGCAGCCAAGCTTAGCTAACTCTTGTTAGTTTAAAAATTGGGGTGGACACCTCATAAGGGCATGGTTTTCTTAGAGCAAGTCAGACCAGAAAGCCTAAAGAGAAGTTTTGCTCAGAATGTATCACCACTCTCACTTAAGACCAAGTTGCAGAAGTGCACAGATAGAGTAAAAAGATACATCACAACAGAACTTTTTAAATATCAAAATTCTGATATAAGCATTAACTGAAACTTTGAGTTGGTTCTTAAACTATCTGAACAAACTTATCCATCCTTATTTTTAAAGTTAAGCAATAATCCATGAAATATTTCTTGCAGGGTAATTACTGATCTTTGGAAAAAGCAACCTTCTGTGAGATTGGGAAAGTAAGCTGGGAGAACCTTCTTAAATTATAGGTTACAAATTCAGCAAGCAAAAAAAAAGTTTAATTTTTCAGCCTTTAAGAAATTTAAGGCTAATCCTTTTGTCTCATAGTTTGGTTAAGAATTAAGGATTTAGGATCCTATTTTCCACACCAATAAGTCTTCCTAAAGTAAAAACAGAAGTTCTATAGCTTGACTATAAGATCTTTCACATTTATTACTACTCAAGTAGGTCTCAACTCTGCAAACACATACTTAAAACACATGCTGAGTTTTAAGCATGTGTAACCCCATTAACTAAGTGCATAACTCTTTTTAGGATTGGGACACTAATTTGTAAAATGGTCTGACTGTTGAGAGTCAGATATACATTGAGTTAAAGCAATTCTACATTTGTCATTAGTTATTCTAAAAAGGGAGAAGCTGTTGAAGACATGAGGAGTGTGGTTGTACCTTTTTGAAACTATAAAATTAGGTTCAAGCCAACAAGGAATACAATATTGTGATGAAGCACTTGTAAATACCAGGAAGGAAAAAGAATTGAAATGCCCGTGTTAGTCAGCCAATAATAGATAAATAGGTAAGAACATAGGTCAAGGAGTAGCTTTTTTTAATTGAAAAGAATGAGGTGATAAAGTGCGGGTGAATTCTCAGGAAAACTGTGTTAAAAAGGTAATATTTGATCCACTTTATGTTAGAGCTACAATCAAGGGTGACAAAGTCTTTTATAGCACCATGAGACAAAAGGCATTAGCTGAGGTTTATAAGAGTGTCTTAGTTGGAAATGTGGCCAGTCTTGAAGAGGCTGTTAAACTAAGAATACAGTAAGCTGTGCTTCAAACTGTGTGAAATCATAGGAAGTAATCAAAGCACAGCACTCAGTCAGAAAAGAAATCCCACCAAGACATGGTGGGTTTGGTTTTTTTTTTGGTAAGTGTGGTAGTTCTGCCATTCTAAAGATAAAGAGTCAGGATTTGTCCCATCAACATTAAATTGTTGCTACCAAAGACTTGATCCCATCTTTGACAATTGAGTACACAACTCGTGATTATCATCATTGATGATTCTCTGTAATCCATGAAAATGATCATTATGAATGTGAAGCTGTCTACTTTGGATAAAGACTATAACATTATGGGCCAGACTGTGAACCCATTCTTCTCAAATGTGAGCAACAGTTCACCAGAGTAGCCCCGTGATTTCGCATTGCCAGCCAGTTTGGATGACATTTGTTTCAGTTGAGAGGGCCATCACTACACTGATGCAGAACTCACGTCCCAATGAAGCCCTACTTTGAGGACATAAATGCTACATAGCCCACTTCTTGTTCTCTGGAATTAATTTTGCCCCTTTCAGAAATTATTGCTTTGGGGCACTTTTGTGCCTGCCCTGTACATGAAACTCCCAGTAGAATCAGTGGGAGTTCTATGTGAACATGAGCTTTGTACTGACTTGCGTGTGTATGGAGATATTTGGGTATGCATACTACAGACACTGAAAAAGATAAACAAGCAACCTTCTAAGGGCTTGATCCTCCTTTCATTGAAATCATAGGAGATTTTCCATTTCCTCCAATAAGTTAGATTAGGCCCCAAATCACTAATGGGAAAAATACATACTAAAGAAAGAATATTCTGAAATTATGGAGCATGGATATCTTTCAGAAGAAATTATAGTGGAGGAAAATAACTGAACAAAAAGAGGTTTTCAATATAAGTTTCCATTGTAAATTATCAGGTTTCTTGGGAAAGGTTGTTTTTAATTACAAATCTTGTATCTTCACATGAGTTGTTGTGTATTTATCCCTCAACACGAATTGAAGATAATTACTACATAGGATTAAATGTAAAAATTGGGTAACTTTCTGGAACCTGTAAGTGAACAGTGTATTTTTTCCCACTCTTGCATCTGCAACAACACTCAGATTGAAAAACAAGTGATTAACACTAAAGTGTATTTTTTCTTCTGAACTCTTAAAGCTGAAATAGTGCTTTAGATTGGATGAGATATTAAATGGACTAGACTGAGCATTAATGGACAACAGTAAAAACAAAAGTACTCTACAAATGGACAGTCATGCTGTACTCTATAATGGAATCACATTTCATCACTTGTATCAAAAACAGAACAATTATAAGATGCTGTAAATGAAATGTATATCTTTACAAGACAATTTACTTTTATTGCCTGGTAATCCATATTTCATTTTTAAAAAGAGTAACCTTTTCTATTTTTGAATTAGTTAAGAAAGGAACTTTATTTTTGTAATAAGCTTTATAAACTTCCTTTTTGCTGTTTAGCACCATCTCTGGATGAGTTTAATGTCTTTTTTCTTTATGCTCTCAGCAAATTATATTTGACTTTTAGCTGCAGGGTTTACATAATACATAGAATTTTACTTAAGGGAACACAGCATCTTTATACAAGTGCCATGTTTTCAATTCCCTCTGTGATACTGTAATATCTAAACTGTATGCACAACCTAGAAACATTTCTATGGAAAAGATCCAACAAATTGCCTATTTTCTCTGCCTTTCAATGTCTTCCTTTGTAATGGAATTAAGGCTGAATATCTATGTCAAGGGTTCTTTCTAATGGATTCCTCTTCTAAAATATCTTAGTTGGTGTGACTGAGTGCCTGGGATGGACCATGCTGAGAATGCCACGCTCAGGGCAGACTGCAAGAAATAGGGCAGACACACCCCAAAAACTGGTGGTTTATATTACAATTAGATTTACCAAACCAGTAACAAAAAAAAAAGAGCTTCTGTAGCACCACACTGTTAACAAGATGACAAACAGACCCCTTTAGGCATTCCAGCCCTTGGTTCCCATCTAGACAAATTGGTCTTATATAATAACAGGTTACTGAAAACCCCATTCACCATATATGAGAGTCTACCAATCCCAAGAGATCAGACACTTACCCCCAGATCAATATGTATATCAGATCTTACCCAAATATCACACAGTCAGCCAACCCTTAGTAAACTAAGAATTTATTAAGAGAAGTTATAAATGGTTAAAAGATCATATACATGAAAATGATTGCAAAGTCCTTAGATCAGGTTTGTAGCAGTGATAGAATAGACTGCTGGCTTGCAAAAGTCTCTCTGGTAACTTCTGAAAGATTGTAAGGTTCTCAGTCCATTGTTCAAAATACTCCTTTTAGTTGTAAATCCACAGTCCAGAGAATTGGAGCAGGAATGAAGCAAAATGGAGATGTCTCAGGTGTCTTTTACATCCTCTGCCACATCCATGGAAAGTTACTGTCCCAAACAAAGCCCACAGCCCCTATGTATGGAAAGTTATGACAAAGATGAAGTCCGAGGTCACATGTCCACATCACTTGCCCTTACATGTTTTGCTGAATTACAGGGGTGGCCATTGGCTCCTTGCGGTCTGAGGTGTCCTCAAGAAGTGCTATCTGGAGAATCGATTCTTCTTAATGGCCCATCAAGCTTGAATGGTCCATTCACAATGGGCTTGTGAGACCGGATGTAAACTACCTCGTGAGTGTCACCCCCAAGAACAAACACTTGAGATACAAATAGATAGCCAATATTCATAACTTCAGATACAATGATGATACATGTATGATAATCCTGGTTAAATCCTTGACAGATAACTTTTCCATTGACACCTTACATGATACATACCCTTAAAAAAAAATACACCTTTCCTCATAGATCAGGTTTTCTAAACCTTTTAGCATTTTTGCTGCTCTTCTCTGGACTCTCTCTAGTTTGACCAGAACTGGACACAGTACTCCAGGTGAGGTCTTATCAGTGCCAAGTGGAGCGGGAGAATTATTTCCTGTGTTACATATGACACCCCAAAGCGACTTAGCCATTTTTACAATTGCACCACATTGTTAATTCACACTCAATTTGTGATCACCTATAACCCCAAGATCCTTCTCAGCAGTACCACCACCTATCCAGTCATTCCCCATTTTGTAGCTGTGCATTTGTTTTTTTTTCCCTTATGTGAAGTACTTTGCACTTGTCTTTATTGAATTTCATCTTCTTGATTTGAGACCAATTCTCCAATTTGTTAAGGTCATTCTGAATTCTGTCCTCCAAAGAGCTTGCAACCCCTCCCAGTTTGGTGTCATTTATAAATCTTAAGTATACTCTCTACTCTATTAGACAAATCATTAATGAAAATATTGACTAGTACTGGATCAAGGACTGTTCCCTGTGGGACCTGACTAGATACACCCTCCCAGTTTTACAGTGAACCATTGAGAACTCCTCTTAGAGTACACTCTTTCAACCAGTGGTGCACCTACCTTATATTGGTCTAGATGAAACTATATTTCTGTATCAGAGGGGTAGCCACGTTAGTCTGGATCTGTAAAAAGTGATAAAGAGTCCTGTGGCACCTTATAGACTAACAGACGTATTGGAGCATAAGCTTTTGTGGGTGAATACCCACTTTGTCAGATGCATGTAGTGGAAACTTCCAGAGGCAGGTATAAATATGCAGGCAAGAATCAGTCTAGAGATAACGAGGTTAGTTCAATCAAGGAGGATGAGGCCCTCTTCTAGCAGTTGAGGTGTGAACACCAAGGGAGGAGAAACTGCTTTTGCAGTTGGCTAGCCATTCATAGTCTTTGTTTAATCCTGAGCTGATGGTGTCAAATTTGCAAATGAACTGAAGTTCAGCAGTTTCTCTGAAGTCTGGTCCTGAAGTTTTTTTGCTGCAGGATGACTACCTTTAAATCTGCTATTGTGTGTCCAGGGAGGTTGAAGTGTTCTCCTACAGGTTTTTGTATATTGCCATTCCTAATATCTGACTTGTGTCCATTTATCCTTTGATGTAGGGATTGTCCAGTTTGCCGATGTACATAGCAGAGGGGCATTGGTGGACGTGCAGGTGAATGAACCGGTGATGTTGTGGCTGATCTGGTTAGGTCCTGTGATGGTGTCGCTGGTGTAGATATGTAGGCAGAATTGGCATCGAGGTTTGTTGCATGGATTGGTTCCTGAGTTAGATACTATGGTGCGGTGTGTGGTTGCTGGTGAGAATATGCTTAAGGTTGGCGGGTTGTATGTGGGCAAGGACTGGCCTGCCTCCCAAGGCCTGTGAAAGTGAGGGATCATTGTCCAGGATGGGTTGTAGATCACTGATGATGCATTGGAGAGGTTTTGGCTGAGGACTGTAGGTGATGGCCAGTGGAGTTCTGTTGGTTTCTTTCTTGGGCTTGTCTTGCAGCAGGAGGCTTCTGGGTACACGTCTGGCTCTGTTGATTTGTTTCCTTATTTCCTCGTGCGAGTATCGTAGTTTTGAGAATGCTTGGTGAAGATCTTGTAGGTGTTGGTCTCTGTCTGAGGGGTTGGAGCAAATGCAGTTGTACCTCAGCACTTGGCTGTAGACAATGGATCGTGTGGTGTGTCTGGGATGGAAGCTGGAGGCATGAAGGTAGGCATAGCTGTCGGTGGGTTTTTGGTATAGGGTGGTAACGTGACTGTCACTTATTTGTACCGTGGTGTCTAGGAAGTGGATCTCCCGTGTAGATTGGTCCAGGCTGAGGTTGATGGGGGGGTGGAAGCTGTTGAAATCATGGTGGAATTTTTCCAGAGAGTCTCCTTCCCATGGGTCCAGATGATGATGTGATCAATAAAGCATAGGTAGAGAAGGGGCGTGAGTGGATGAGAGCTGAGGAAGCGTCGTTCCAGGTCAGCCATAAAAATGTTGGCATAATGTGGGGCCATGCAGGTGCCCATAGCGGTGCCACTGGTCTGGAGGTATATATTGTTACCAAATTTGAAATAATTGTGCGTGAGGATAAAGTCACAGAGCTCAGCAACCAGTTGTGCTGTGGCATCATCAGGGATACTGTTCCTGACAGCTTGTGTGGGATGTTTGTGTAGAGAGCCTCCACATCCATGGTGGCTAGGATGGTGTTTTCTGGAAGATCACCAGTGCATTGTGGTTTTCTCAGGAAATAAGTGGTGTCACAGAGATAGCTGGGAGTGCTAGTGGAGTAGGGTCTGAGTAGAGAGTCCACATATCTGGACAGTCCTTCAGTGAGAGAGCCAATTCCAGAGATGATGGGGCGTCCAGGATTTCCAGGTTTGTGGATCTTGGGTAGTAGATAGAATAACCCGGGCGGGGCTCTAAGGGTATGTTGATTTGTTCCTGTGTTAGTGTAGGGAGTGTCCTGAGTAGATGGTGCAGTTTCTTAGTATATTCCTCAGTGGGATCTGAGGAAAGTGGCCTGTAGAATTTGGTATTGGAGAGTTGTCTGGCAGCCTCCTTTTGGTAGTCAGACCTGTTCATGATGACAACAGCATCTCCTTTATCAGCCTCTTTGATTATAATGTCAGGGTTGTTTCTGAGGCTGTGGATGGCATTGCATTCTGCACGGCTTAGGTTACGCGTTCCAGAATTTCTGCCTGTGTACGTCGGCGGAAGCATTCTATGTATAGGTCCAGACTGTCATTTCGACCCTCAGGAGGAGTCCATGTGGAGTTCTTCTTCTTGTGCTGTTGGTGGGAGGGTATCTGTGTATCAGTGCGCTGTTCAGTGTTATCTTGAAAGTATTCTTTGAGTCGGAGACTGCGAAAGTAGGCTTCCAGATCACCGCAGAACTGTATCATGTTCGTGAGGGTGGTGGGGCAAAAAGAGAGTCCCCGAGATAGAAACTATATTTCTGTAGTTTGCTTTGAGACTGTCATGTGAGATGGCATCAAAACCCTTATGAAAAAAATCAAGCTATCACATTTACTGTTCCCCCACCCCAATGCACTAGGCTGGTAACCCTATCATAGAAGGAAATTAGGTTGGTTTGGCATGATTTCTTTTTGACAAATCCATACTTGCTATTCCTTATAAACCTATTATTCTCCAGGTGCTTAGAATATATCTAAATATTTATTAACCTGTTCTTTCCCTATTTTGGCTTTCATTCCTTCCCCTTTATGGTTAATATTAATTGTGTTGAGTATCTGGTTGCCACTAATCTTTCTAGTGAAGACTTGATATGAGTTATTAGCTCTCCTACTTAGTGGGCAAGAGGACCTGTACTGTCCTTCATAGTTCTCTTGCTCCTAATCTTCTTGGTAGTCCATCGATCCGATGATGACAAATCTGTGCAGATCATCTATTGTTGGTCTCATGGTGTGCCCTCTGATGACTGTACAGGCCAATTCTAGAGGTGCACATTTTGCTGCAGATGGTGCATGGGAAGTTCGCGGTCAGTGGATTGTGCGCTGCTGATGCTCTGTGATGTCGTTCGCGTGCCTCTTGTAGACGCCGGCAGCGGTCTTCCTCAAAGGCGATGCAGGTATTTCTGACTGTTGCACGCCACTGTGTTCTGTCGCTGGCGGCGTCCTCAAGGTCCCTAGGTTTGATACTGCTGTACTGCAGATTGGCTTTAATGGTGTCCTTGTAACGTTTCTGTGGACGCTATATGCCGGATACCCTGGGAGAGCTCACCATACAGAAGCTGACGGGGGATTCTGTTGGCATCCATGTGGCTAACATCACCGGTCCAACGTAGCTGTGACTTCATGATCATCATTTCGATGCTTGTCATCTGGGCTCTCTCGAGGACCTCGAGATTGGGCACTTTGTCTTGCCAGAGGATCTTCATGATGTTGCGGAGGCAGCGCATGTGAAATGCTTCGAGCTGCTTGATGTGACACCTATATAGTGTCCATGTTTCGCACCCGTACAAAAGAGATGAAAGAACAGCAGCTCTGTGCACAAGCAGTTTTGTTGACATCCGGATGTTGTGGTGATTTAAAACTTTGACACGCAGACAGCCAAGTGCCTGGCTTGCTTTGGATATTCGTGCATTGATCTCATTATCCAGTGATCCATCACTGGATATGACACTACCCAGATATTTAAAGTTCTCCACTACTTTCAGCTGAGTGCCGTCAATGGAGATACTTGGGACAGAAGCATTTGATCCAGGTACAGGTTGATGGAGAACTTCTGTCTTTTTGAGGCTGATAGTTAGTCCGAAAAGTTGCGAGGCCTCAGCAAACTTGTTGACAATGTGCTGAAGATCATTTTCAGTGTGAGCCATGAGGGCACAGTCGTCAGCAAAGAGTGCCTCAAGAAGGAGTTTCTGCACTGTCTTAGTCTTTGCATTCAGGCGAAGGAGGTCAAAAAGTGAACCATCGTGCCGGTATTTCAAGTATATACCTCGGTCCATATCTTTCGTTGCATGGTTAAGGACACATGCAAAGATCAGGTTAAATAGGACAGGAGCGAGAACACATCCTTGTTTCACGCCATTGGTGCTGTTAAAGGGGGCTGATGTGGCTCCATCAGACAATACTTCACCTGTCATGAAAAAGGCGTATAATCTGGGAAAATTTTCTTGGGCAGCCAAGTCGTGTTAGAATGGTCCAAAGGACTTCCCTGTTGACGGTATCAAACACCTTTGTCAGATCTATGAAGACAGCATACAGGTGCATGTTCTGTTCAATGCACTTCTCTTGTATTTGTCTGACAGCAAACACCATGTCGACTGTGCTCCGGCCAGGTCGAAAACCACATTGACTTTCAGGTAGATTTGCCTCGGAAATACTGGCTATTAGGCGGTTCAAGATGATGCGGGCGATGATCTTCCCTCCAACGGAGAGGAGGCATATGCCTCTATAGTTTCCATATTCTGCTTTGCTGCCTTTGTTCTTGAAAAGAGAGACAATAGTAGCATCGTGGAGGTCCTGTGGTATGTTTTCATCCTCCCAGATGTTGATGATCATGCTGTGGAATGCTGCTAGTGCTGCTGGACCTGCTGCTTTGTATCTCTCTGCTGGTATCCCATCTTTTCCAGGAGCTTTCCCTGAACTCATCTGGCTAACAGCTTTCTTAATCTCATCTATAGTGGGCGGAAAGTCAAAAACTGTCAGAGCAGGTTGCTGTGGAATTTCATTGAGGACAATATTAATACAGTACATTTAAAGGACAACTTCTTATTGCATTTTATAAGCCTTACTAGGTGTAACTCATTTATTGCCTTCGCCTTTGTGATTATGTGCTTACATGCTTCTACTATTCTTTTGCACGCCTCCTTTACAATTTCTCCATCTTTCCACTTTTTGTAGGACTCCTTTCTGATTTTCAAATTAAAGAGCTTTTGATAGGAAGACTAGTAAGAGACAAATGTGGCTCTTTCCTTTGCATCAGGATAGGTTGCACTTGTGTTTTTAATATTGTCTCCTCAAGAAACTACAAACTCTCCTCAGACTTTCTATTGAATTCAACAAGCTTTGGATCAGGCCCTTAGGGAAACAACCCAAAGAGGCCTTCTCCACATGGAAGTGAAGTAAAAAGTAGTACTTCTGTTCCCCTGACTGAAAGATCTATGTGGCCAGAAAAGGGATCACCTCTCCCCCCGCACCCGTCCCCGTCCCCCAAACACTGGCCAGAAGAATTAAACTTAAATAGAAGCCATTTAAAGATTTGACCCAGGGTATCTTTAGTGAGGTTTTGTAACTCTGGTTTCTGCTTATACCATTAATTTACTTATTTTGACTAATCTGAAATATTATAGAAAATAAATTAGTAAAACAAAGCATTTCAGGTTACAACTACAAATATTTTCTGCCTCTGTGGTACATGCACCATTTGAATTCACCCATCATATTCACTCTAAATTAAACTTTAGAGTCTTATGAGTAGAAGTCCTAGCAAGATGGAAGAAGAAGGATTTATACAGTAGCACTTCAGAAGATAGATATACTACATTTTATACAAAAAGAGAGGGTAGAGCTGATAGTCTGATGAGGGGGGAAAAAACAGAATTCCTTTTGATAGGAAAGGTCATTCAACACAGTCCTTCTATCCCATGTTATTTATGCTTATGGGCCAGTGCTTTAACAATGGAGAAGAGGGGTGGTGGTACCATTTTAGCGTGCAGCAACTCAGTTACATTATTTGTACTTGATGCTTTGTGCTTTTTTTTTTTAAAAAAAGAAACTCTTTTCCCCTTACAGGGCCCACAAAATAGCTCCTCTTTGTTCATGTTCAGTTTCACTTTGCTGAGAGTAGCTGGCGGAGAGATAGAGTAAGCACAGTATGTTGTGGGTCTATTCAAATACCTGTCAAGGAGACAGCAAAAAGTCATCCAAATGACACAGAGGTGGGAATGGAAGTCAGCTGTGTTCTTTAATTCTTATTTACTACATTGGGTTATTAGCTTAAACTTCAACCACAGGCTGACACTATCTTGCCTATTTTGCAAATCATCATACTAAGGGGTGCACAACAGCTTGAGATTACAGGTTAGACACAATAATTCTAGTCAAGGTTTCTTTTTGCAGGCACCAATTTTCAAAAATGCAACACAATCAGTGATAGAATGGTAAGGTTTAGTGAGTCTTCAATACATGTATGCTAAATGGGAAAGGATAAAGCAGCACTGACTTCCTGTAAGCAAGCAAGAAGCCATTATTTTGTTCAGTGATTTCCAACTGCAAAGATTTCACTGTGCCATAAGAGTTCAATTATTAACCAGTACTGTGCATTCCTAGCACCACAGGCTTAATTACCCTCATGCTATTCTGTATGTTGGGAATGTCAGTAAAATCAAAGAGGTAGAAGTTCCAATACAGAGTGTATAGCTTTATGATTATTTTAATAGGCACAAAAATCCCAAGTAGGAACATAGTCTTATCTGCTGTTGGAAGTTAAGCCAGTCTGGGAGATGCCAAGCTAGGTCTTGTCTAAGGAGTCACTTACATTGCTTATGCTTGCAGCTAATCAGATGTGAAGGGCTTCATGTGTCCCCCATTTTTCCCTGATTTTTTTTTTTTAATTACACAATTTCTAACAAAATCAATAGGGTTCTACTCACTGATACCCAGAACATTCCCTGAAGCTTTGAAATTGATCAGATGTAATGTTTTAAAGTTACTGCATTAGACAAGGCATAGACACACAGAGAGCTGCCATTGAGTTGACTGTAAGCCCTTGTTTTACTTTGCAAATTATTGAAAAGAAGAGGCACCAAACCAATTCTGCTCAGGTAGAACTCCATCTTTTGGAAACTAATTTCTTTAGTCATCTTCTCCCTTTGTTTCTATGCTGTAATTACAAATTAAGATGTTTGACATATGTGAATCATTTTGTCTGTCTCTGAAAACTATTTACAAACATTATGGTTTTACTGCTTGCACAGTAATTTTTCCAAATACATTCCAGCACCACACTTTCCTACATTAGGAAGGAAGACAGAGACAAGTTTCTGCTTGGCTTGTGTATTACATATGCAATACACAATACATATTATTAATTTTTTATAACGGTCTCATTTAGAACATACTGTTAGTGATAGTCCAAAAGTCACTCATAAATTCAGCAGGATTACAATAGGACCAATCTCACTGGTCAAAGTTGAGGAACACAGCTTTTCTGGGGTGAGAAACTCCCTCTTGCAAAACAAATAAACGAAACAACTATTTGAGACTCAAATAGCAAAGGATTCAGAAGTTGGTCTCAGATAAGCATAGACAAGTATGGATTCAACACAGGGCTACTGGGTTCTAATCTGGCTCAGTTTCTCATACTGGGCATGGAGGCAGCTAGTTACTTCAAACACTATTAATACATTTAATCTTTCCATCTGCCAATGGAAATATTTACTTCCCTCACAGGGAGATTTGTTAGATATATGTACTATGTTTGGAAGCTGTAACACAATATTTAAGTGCTCATTTGTCTTCTTCTAGGATTATACAAATATATCCTGATTCCGTTGTTCTTAGAAATCAGGCTGCAAACCTCACCAGCATAGACTATACTATTAGAGTCATAAAATGTGTTGACATTGCCTTGGTTGGAAGTATGGTGCTTTGTCATATTTAGATTTTTATTTCCTCCATCAACTGAAACCAGGAAGTATAAAAGTGATACCTAACACTTAAAAACAAAGGACTAGATTATACCATTTCAGCACAGATTCTTAAGAGGCATATGAAGCCACACACCACCCTAGGAAAAGCACTATGAGGCATATTGCTTTAAAAATATTCATTAGTGTAGGCTTATTAGTATTCCACTCACCGAAATGAATCTCCTATCCCTATTCTATGTTTACACGAGCCACTTCTCCATGGGTTTGCTGATACTATACTTTTCCCCCTGGGATCCACCTAGGCTCTAAAGTTCTCTGAAATCCCAAGAACAGCATTCCAAGTGTTTTGTGAACAAGGGAGTGACACATCCTGTTCCAAACACATTTTACAAAGGTTGTAGCAGGCTGAATCAGACCTACTTCCTGAAATTTGGCCTTACTTACATAGGGTTACCATATTTGCACAATCAAAAAAGAGGACACGGGGGGGAGGAGCCCCGCCCCTGCCCTGCCCCGCCCCCATCCACTCCCTCCCACTTCCCACCCCCTGACTGCCCCCCTCAGAACCCCCAACCCCCCCTGCTCCTTGTCCCCTGACTGCCCCCTCCTGGGACCCCTGCCACTAACCGGGGCCCGGGCTGGGCCGGAGCTGCTGGGGCCGGTGCCCTGGGGCCCGAGCCGGGCCAGAGCCAGCGCGCTCGGCCGGAACTGGAGCCGCTGGGGACGGGGACGGGCCAGTGCGCTCGGCCGGAACTGGGGCCAGTGCCCTGAGGCCTGAGCCAGGCCGGAGCCGCTGGGGCCGGCCGGGTCCGGAGCCGCTCGGCCGGGGCCGGCCGGGGCTGGAGCCGCTCGGCCGGGGCCGGACTGGGCCGCGCCGCGCCTCCCCGGAGCCCTCCTCCTCGCGTCCCCCCCGCCCCAACTTACCTGCTGCTGCCCGCCTGCCCCTGCTTCTTTTCAGACTTCCTGTGAAGATCTGATTCGCGGGAAGCAGGGGAGGGGGAGGAGCAGGGGGGCGGAGCGTTCAGGGGAGGGGAGGAGGGAGAAGACAGCTGCAGGGCCGGGGGCGTGCTAAGGCTGCAGGGGATGGGGGGAGCTGAGAAAGGGCTTTGGTTGCCGAGCGGCGCCGCTTTTCGATCTATAAATAGCCGACTGGGGGGAAATCCTGGACATTTTTAGATTTTTAGAAATCCCCCCCGGACGGCTATTTATAGATCAAAAAGCCGGACACGTCCGGGGAAATCCGGACATATGGTAGCCCTAACTTACAAAAATAACTGAAAATGAACCACACAACATCTAGTTCAAGCTGGCTTCCAAAGTTTGGCTACGCTCTGGATTCAATCCATATCCTCACTTCTTTCTCTCTCCCTTTTTGACCCACTTCCACTTCCCTTTATAGTTAAGTGGGCTAATATGCCACCTACAACAGTGAGTCAGCAAAACACTTAGCATTTGAAACCAAGATTGCCATCTGTTACCAGACTGCAGCCAGGTGGTTGCAGGGTCCTTTGGGGTGATACTTCTGAGACCTGTACCTCAAATGCTTCCCTAACACGTGTAATTACTTAGATTGTAAGATCTTTGGAGCAGGGATTGTCTTTTTGTTGTGTTAGTACAGCTACTAGAACAATGGGATCATGGTCTATTACTGGGGCTCCTAGTCACTGCCACAATTAAATAATAAATACTTGATTACCTTTTGCTGAAGATCAAGATTAGTATTGATTTAAGAAGCAATGCATCTTCTTTAGGGATATTATTACCTGTACTAGGACTTAATAAGATTTGCTCATCTACATTTTCCTATGCCTACCTTAGCCATCCTCTGCTAGGAATACAATCCTATTTGAAGACATTATAGCAGTAACAAATAAGTTGCAGTATACATATTTTTACCAGACTGTCAATTGTTTCATATACAAATTGTCCATTTGCAATTTGATTAATTATATCTTAATCTGCTTTTTTACCCATGTAACACAGTTAGAAATCAATTAAATGTTCATTTGCCAAACTACCCTTTTCATAAAAATATATTCCATGCCTAAATGGTTATCTTTAAAATGGTACCCTTTCCACTTTTGTAACAATTGCTCCAGAACAGAGCAGATTAAGGATAAAACAGATTTTTTTTTCTACGCTTGGAAAGTGAAGACAAAATTAAGAATAAATTGTCCTTAGAAAATCACATTGTGGTTTTATCTGAAGTTTACAGCAAAGAACATCAGTTTGGAGAAATTTTACAATTTGTAAATAAATTACCTTAATTTTTAAAAAAAGTGTTATTTAATCCCAGGAAATCATAAATCTGGATAAAAGAAACCTCTTTGAAGATTCATGCATGTATCTTGGAAGTTTTGAAAGCGGTCTGGGTACTACACAAGGGTAGTAGACTTTATATCCTGTTTTTATCTCTATTGCTCTGCACTAACTGATGCATCCTCTTTCTGAAGATGGATCCTCAAATTAGGCATTCCTTTGCTTATATCACCTGTGGGTCCCAATCCAGAAGCTGTTCCCAGAGCACACCTAAATCCATTCTAAAAAATAACCAGAGCAGATGGTGGTGCCTCCCTTTATAACTTCTAACCCAGTGGTTAGAGCTCTCATCTGGTTCACAGACCAGAGACCCAGGTTCAGTTCTCCCCTTTCCCCCATCCTCCAGTTCACGTGGACAACGGATTTGAATTTGAGTCAACCCCTCCTAAAAGAGTGTCCTAATCACTGCTATGGGGTCTTCTGGGGCCCATGTCTCTGTCTCACTGTTGAAGCAGTTCTATTGTATACAACTAATTACATGTGCATTGGACCATAATGGTTGAGAATGACTCTATAGCCCAGTGGTGAGGGCACTCATGTAGGAAACAGGAAAGCCAGGTTCTAGTCCTACTACTCCAATTGAAAGAGGAATGTCTAGTGTGATCTCATTACAGTTGTTGAACGATGCAGTATGCAAGCTCTACTGGCAAATGCAGAGGTGTACATACCTGAACCACTGGGAAAGAGCAGTGAGGCTACTTGCCTCATACAGTCACATGGTGGGACCATACCTGGCCCCTGCACAAGGGCCAAAGGGTGAAAGTTTCCTCTACAGCTGCTGGTAATCTACAGTCTGGACTTTAAAGCATGTACTGTAACATGTAAATAGGCCCAGCTGCTAGCTTTTAGTACTTTAACATTTCTGTGACTGTGACATTGCACCCCATAATGCTTTATAGAAATATGTTTATACGTGTAAATATGATAACTGGAATATGTTTTATATTAGATATGCCATGTAACATATCTTTGCAAAGGTTATGTTCTTCTGCATGTATTCATCCTATTCGTATGCATGTATCATTTTTTATATCTGAAGTTATGAGCATTGGCTCTATGCTTGTATTTAAAGTGTTTGCTGTAGAAAGCACCTAAGGCAGATTTGGTCAACATAATGTGAAGGGATTATTCAAGTAATTGGGAGTATTTGGTTAACAATGAACCTTGATAGACACCAATCCACATCTGAGCTTTCCTGGGAACGTCCTGTAGAAAACTGAGTCATGCATGGACATGTGACTTGTCCATCCATGTGACTCCAAAACTCCATTTTGTAGCTGGATTCTACACAGTTAGATTTTTTGTCCCCACTACTCCCCTTGCAAGACTGTTCCAGAATTTCACTTCTTTGGTGGTTAGAAACCTTCACCTAATTTCAAGCCTAAACTTGTTGATGCCCAGTTTATATTCATTTGTTCTTGAATTCACATTGGCACTTAACCTAAATAACCCCTCTCCCTCCCTGGTATTTATCCCTCTGATGTATTTATAGAGAACAATCATATATCCCCTCAGCCTTCTTGGTTAGATTAAACAAGCCAAGCTCTTTGAGTCTCCTCACATAAGGTAGGTTTTCCATTCCTTGGATCATCCTAGTAGCCCTTCTCTGCACCTGTTCCAGTTTGAATTAATCTTTCCTAAACATGGGAGACCAAAACTACACACATTATTCCAGATAAGGTCTCATCAATGCCTTGTATAATGGTACTAACAATTCCCTGTCTCTACTGGAAATACCTCAATCAATGCCTCCTAGGACTGCATTAGCTTTTTTCACAGCCACATCACATTGGTGTGTCTGCCAGACAGGCTATGAGCCAACAGTTATGGGGGAAGAAGGGACTGACAGAAGCAAACACCCTTATTCACCTCAAGCTTTTGCACTTGCTCAAAGTTCCTTAGGCCATGGCCCAATCATTGCTCCAGCCACATGGTTGCTATGCCACTGAAGTGTGATCTGTCCACCTCTTTGCACATATGGAGGGGTGGCTGAGCCAAAAAATATTGCAACCTGGGACTTGGGAAGTCTGTTCTTGGATAGCAGAGTGCAGGGTAATCTGCAGAGAACTTGTCTCGGCTCATACACTGTGGAAAAGAGAGAGGGGAAACTCCCCACCCCAGATAAACCCAGAGTTCCTGTGGCAGGAGGGGGATGATTAGGGACTGGAATTTTCCACCTGCCAAACAATAACTAAATTGGCACTATTACTTCTGGTCTCTGGACTGGTGTTTTTCCTAAAGTCCTCATAGTCAGTAAATATGCAGGGAAGTAGGCTTTTTGTGTCACCAACAGAGAATTGAGCTCTCAGAGGATAAGTTGAGAACTCTGGCTGAGCCCTCCATTCTCGTGGGAACTCACCATAGATTACTATCCCAAACTTCAGAGCTCCTTCTCCTTAGCTTTTTATTTTCCCTGCCCCTGGGAAAAATTCTGATTTGCTCAGAGAGTCTCTCAGACACTGTAGTAACAAGATGTCACCTTTTTACCAAGTAGTCTAGGGCAATTGAAGCCATATCCAGAGCTCCGATCAGATAGCTTGGGGCAGTTTCTGTCTTGAAGTCACTGTTGCAAGTAAGACTGACTGTATTTACATGCCCTCCTACTCAGGCCACATGGACAGAATGGCAAGGCTGACAAACCAATAGTAAGCCTTGTAAGACTCCTCTCCTGAGAAAAAGGATGGCCAATTGCTTAGAGCACTAGCTTTGGCTTTGGCTTTGGGAGACTGAGGTTACTCTGCTCTGTCACAGACTTCCTACATGACCCCATGTAAATCACTTAGCTTCTCTGTGCTTTACTTCCCCATCTGTAAAATCAAAATATAGTACTTCTCCAACCTACAGGGTGTAAGGGGGTCAGACTCACCCCTGTGGCGCCTCCTGCTGGTCTCTTCTGGGAATTAGCTCATCCCAGCTCCAGAGCGCCCTCTGCAGGCCAGTGATCCACCTTGCCACTGGCCCCATGTCTCTCCCAGGACCCCCGTGTACCCACACACACTGGGTCTCCCCTGCCAGGGGAACTCCCCACCCACTAACCCCACCTCATCTCAGTGTAAGGCTACTGCCAGTCACCATCTAGCCCCACTCCCTAGGGCAGACTGCAGAATCAGCCACTCATCGCAGGCAAGGTTGGGTTTGGACCTGCTGCCTTTGCCTACCCCTGGGCTGCCCTCTGCAACCCCCAGTACCTGTTGGCCCAATGCTAGGCCACAGCCTGGGGCTTTCCAGGCTGGAGTTCCCCAGCTCCTCTGCCTTCCCCCAGCCTTCCCCCAGCCCTGCTCCACTCAGGTACCCTGTCTCAAAGTCCCTACAGCCAGGCCCTTCTCTCTCTGAACGCAGAAAGTGAGTGTCTCCTTGCTCCTGTCTCAAGTCTTTATAGGGCCAGCTGGGCTCTGATTGGGGTGTGGCCCAGCTGCAGCTGCTCCCCCCCCCCCCCATCAGCCCAGGTCTTTCCTTCCACAGCCCCACCCCTCTGCAGGGCTGGCTTTAACCCTCCCCAGTCAGGAGTGGGTGACCACCCCAATATGTACACAGGGGTGCTCTGAGAATAACTACATTAAGGATTGCAAGGTACTGTGGTCATGGAGGGCATATTAATGCTTAAGATGCAAAGCCATGTAAAAACTATTTTCTGTCATCAGTTTTATTTCCTAATAATAGGTGCACGAAAAGAAGTCCTACATGGGTTGGAAATTTTTAAGCAGATGTAGTATTTCACAGCATGTTGCATGTCTCACTGTAGTGAAGCACCTGTTGAGATCTGCAATTCAGATATTAAGTGAGTGGCTAGTTAATAAAGAATATCCCATGTTTGGAAATCCCCATATATTAGTTGAAGTGTTTGGTGCATTATTCACTGAAAAGCCTAGCATTCCTTCACTAATGAAGTGTGTGCTAGAATTGGAATTTTTAAGAAGGAAATTAGAAAACCTATAATGAAATGAACACTAGAAATCGTGTAGAGAAAGTTTTGCTTTTTACCGGAGATTGGCAAAAATAGACAAAACTTTAAGACTAAGGTAAATTTAATTTTGTGCTGCAGGCCAATAAGCAGGAGATTTTTTTTATGATAAATACAGCATAATTTACCCACCTGAGCACATTAATAGACCCACTAGTCTATTTCTGTCCATCCCAGTTAGACTACCCAATTAGAGCAGCTATTTTAAACACAATGGTTTAGTATGTTTTAAATAAAAAAGTACAGATGTTTAAGAGATGGGATTTCTCAGAGTTAGGGTTGCAGGGTCACTGTGAGCTCTTCCCTCCTTTTGGCCCTAAAACTTGCTTCCCGCTGCTAATGCAATCAAGGGTGCAGGATCAAGCTGAGAATGAGACTGTGGATAATTCTCTAGCTGCCCCAATCCGGGGGCATACTGAGCACCCTCTGCTCCCAACAATTTACCCGTAAGTGATATTTGAAAGTACTCAGCACCTCTCAGGATGGGGCCCTAGCTGACTATATAGGCCTGTGAATGAAAGTAAAACAGCAATCCAAACGTCCCCAACATTGAAATAGATACAAGAATATGGGGCCAGATCTTCAGTGTAAATGATAGCTCCCATGTCTTCAACTGAACTATACCCATTTAAACAATCTGAAAATATGGCCCATGCCTATTGACTTCAATGGGGATACTTCATTTAGGGTTTGGCCCCTATTACCATTGAAGGCAATGGCATAGCTCCCAGTGACTTTAATGGTGCAGGACCAGGGCCTCAGATCACTTGCAGGATTGGGACCTTAAACTGTATAAGTACATAAATAGTCCAATACTACTATTGGAATTTCTGCCACTGATTTCAATAGAAGCAGGAGCAGGCCCATGAGGTCAAGAATATATTTAATACTGACTCTGTACTTTGCATATCCCAGATTTTATTTGCAATCATTTATACCTTTAGCATATCTATTACCTGCTATTTCAAGTGGTCTGTTGCTGGGTTTCTCCCCCCCCTCCCCTCCCCCCCTTTGGATGTCTACAAATCAAGAGAGAATAAATAAAATATTGGCAAAATTGCTACCAAAAAGCATATGCTGAGGGTGATGAATGTGATTTGTCTGATGGATTAGGGAAATGGTACATTCATATTTCAACATATTTATTACAAGGAAATATGGGTTGAGAAAACTTTAGACCCTATCAGCAGAAAAGCATTATAGATAAACTCATTTCTCGAATGAATGACATTATATAATATGTTAGGGGAAAAGTTGCATTTCCTATTCTTTAACTTTTATTGGAACAAGGAGGAGTATATACTAACAGAAATATGTGCATTGAGCTAGAATATGGGAAATAATGGTTTGGTCCAGCAAAGCACTTAAGCATGTGCTTAATGTTAATCATTTAAATTAATCAGATTTAAATTTAAGCATGTATTTAAATGTTTTCCTGGATTGAGGCCTAATGAAACAGTAGCCACACACAGCAGAAGGCCTTCACACCAAGCTCTTATTTATGCTGCATTAAGTTCCATAATTAATAAGATATACAAGAAAAATAGTAGGTGTGACAACATCCTTACAGTCAGCATATTTTTAAAATGGTGACCACATAATAAAACATTTCATGGTTTGCAACTGATCCTCCCAGTGATTTTGTTTTGAAGAGAAACTTGCAAAGTTTCTGTACTAACTATTGGACTAGTCCTACAACCATTATTCATATGAATGGTCCCTATTAGATTAATCCCACTGACCTCAATGGGATTACTTGATTGAGTGAAATGCAGAATCATTAGCAAGCGGGGGCAGGGGGTAAGTGCTGCTGATCTGTATTAATTCCCAAACTATAAAGTTGATGGGTTAATTTTCAGTAGCTGTGTTGGCAAGTTACTTGCAGAAGACTAATTCATTACAATATTTAAACTTCTCAACTACCGCTTTTTAACAAACCAACCCACCCACAAATGATTCTCAAAAGAGCACTTCCATGACTGGTTAAATTGATAATTTGCCACATTAGATCACTGAAGAGATTCAATAATTCTCTCAAAAGATGTACTCCCTTAAAAACTTTTTAATGACTCTTATGTATAGTTCATCCAAAAGACATTTTACAGGATGTCTTTATGATCTGGGGAAATTTTAAAATTGCAATTGATTCTTTGGATAAACATCTTTTGTAAAACAAGAGTCAGAACTGTGTTGTTTTTTGTATTGCCTAGAGATACAGAAATATAGGGGTCTAATTGCTTTAGAGAGATTAATTATGGTGGAGCTTTGAGACTGTCAAGGATGCATCAGAATTTTTGAGTTTCACAGATATCTTGATATGTTAAAAATATTTGGAAAATAATAAAACCTGAAATAGAGATGATAAAAATTAGAGTTCCTCCAAAACTATATTAGTTACATATAGGTGACCTGTGAAATATTTTATGTTTAAAAAGTGTCAGAATAAAGATTTGGGTCCTCAGCGTCTCAGATTTTTTTTCCAGAATCCCTTTTGTTATTGCTCCAATAGGCACTAGGCAAGATTGGGACCCCATTGTGCTGGGCACCACACAAACTTAGAAATGGCAATAATTGTTCTGGAGGGTTTACAATCTAAAGAAGTTTAATATTTTCCAGGACAGTCTCATATGCTTCAAATGAAATTTGTGATCAAGTCTGGGCATTTTGCAAATAAAATGTTGCCTTATAAATAGATCAAAACAAATTTGTCTTTCAAATGCTGTTTGGATATTTTGTAGCAAAAAGGGGCATTTTTACTCCGTATGATATCAGATGCATATAAATGCTGTTTACAAAATCTGATGAGAAATCTTGTACATGTGTTGTATTTTGAATAATCTGCTTATCTAGATGAATTCAAACAATCAAACCTCCTTAATAGAAGCCTTTTCCTCAGTGTAAGAAGTCTATAAATGTCCTTCCTAATGAGGCCCTAAAGGATAGAACTTTATCAAAGAAAGTCAGTCGTATTTCTTTTGTAGCAAAAGGAAATAATTCAGCACTGGTGACTGGTTTGAATCATATTTCCACTGTGAACATCATTATAGGATAGGAGTGGACAGATTTAGATAACGCCATATAGGTGCCTTGGGGGCTCTGTGCAGTAAAGCTACACTGCACAGACAATGTGGATCTGATGAACCAGCTGTCAAAAGATGGCCAGCCAGATTCAATTGAAATACCAGGGTTGGATAGGGTACTGTTTGAACAGGTGCAGATGCCACTGACTAGAACACTGGCCACCTATTGAGTGAAAGTTTCCAATTGGGTTCAATACGGATTTGAAACAGATCGATGAAATCCAAGAAATACCAGTTTTCTTTAGGAAGAAATAAAATTAGTCATACAATGCTTCAACCAATTGAATCATCAATGATAAAGGAAAAACCATTACAGGAAAGTATGAATTCTTCTCTGAAGTATGTCAACTCCATCACATTATTTAGTGTTTAATTCCAGTAGGACAGTGACTCATGTCGGACAGATGAGAATCATTTCATAATCTAACTGCAAGTAAATTATAAAATAAAATACTAAGACTTTTCTTGAGAACTAAGTGCAGAAGGGACCAGCCAATCACCTAGTCTAGCCTCCTGTATATTGCTGGCCACCAACACCACCCAGGACCCACACACATTAAACCCAACAACTGGAATGAAACCAAAGTGCAACAGGGGAAAAAATAGGAGGGACTAAGACACACCAATGCCCAAGGCACCTGAAATGGCAGGGAAATGATTAAGAGAGAGATATACACAGATAATCTAGGCAATTGACCTGCAATCCATGCTGCAGAGGAAGGCAAAACCCTCCCAAGGACACTGCCAATCTGGCCTTGGGGAAAATTCCTTCCTGACTCCACCTATGCTGATCAGTTAGACCCTGAGCATGTGAGCAAGAACCAGCCAGTCAAGCACCTGAGAGAGAGAATGCTCAGAACACTGATCCATCCCATCCAGTATCCCATCTCCAGCTGTGGCCATCCCTGTTGCTTCAGAGGAAAAAAAAGATCAAAAATGACCCCAGAATACGTTTGGGGTGGGCCACCGGGCTGCTGCCCCCTGCATAAGCACTCAAATTCGTCCACTTTCTCTCAAAAGTGATCAGTTGTTAGCCTCCATAATTGAGATGCTGTTCCAGAACCTCACTCCTTTAATAGTGAGAAACCTTCTTCTAATTTTCAGCCTGAATTTATTCATGGCAAGTTTATACTTATTTGTTCTTGTGCCAACATTGTACTTGAGCTTAAATAGCTCTTTGCCTTCTTTGGTGTTTGCTTTCTATAAATAGATCATGGGTGTAATCATATCAGATTTGTTTTTGCTAGGCTAAACAAGCTAAGCAATTCCAGTCTCTTCTTTATGATAGGACTTTCATTCCCCTCTTTATCCTAATAGTTCTTGAAATAATATTGGACAAGGTGCAGTCATCTTTCTTGAAGATGGGTGACTAGCACTGTACACAGTCTTCCAAATAAGGCCTTACAGGTGCCTTGTACAATGACATTAATACTTCTCTAGCTCTACTGTTTTGTTCACCCAATACATCCTAGGATTGCATATGCCTATTTCATAGCCATTTCATTGTGGTGGCTCAGTCATCCCATGATTGACCCACACACCCAGGTCTCCCCCCTTCTTTGTCACTTCCTACTGATCAGCTTCCAGCTTGTGGCAGAAATTCTTATTAGACCCAAAATGCAAGATCATGCACTTTGTACTACTGAGTTCTATCCCACTTCTGCCACTCTTGTTTTCAAGATCATCTAGATCTTCCAGAGTAATATTTCAATCCTCTGAATTGGTGATGCACTCCAACTTTGTTCCAGCAAGTTTCATTGGCTTCCACTTTTTGTGACAAGGTCATTAAATAAAAATCTTGAATAAGATTGGTCCCAAGACCAATCCTTGAGGAACTCCTCTCAGTCCAATAGTTCACCTTTTAGCACAACTTGTTGCCTTCTTCCATTTAGCCAGTTCCTTACCCACCTTACAATTCTTGTACTAATCCCCATTTTCTCTAATTTAACTAATAATTTGCAATATGTTACCACGTTAAAAACTTTGCAGAAGTCCAATATCTACTGCATTTCCCTTATCATTAAAAAAGGGATTTTATCAAGCAAGGAAATTAGGTTAGTCTGGCAGGATCTATCTTTGGTAAACCCATGTAATATTACATCCCCTTTACTGTTTACCTCCATCAAATTAATCATCCTTTTCTTCATAATTTGTTCTAAAGGCTTGAATGCTACTGAAGTCAGAATAACAGGCCTGTAATTGCCTGGATCACTTTGTTCTTTTTAAAATAGGGATATGATGTTAACGATTTTCTAGCAATAGATGAATTTATTGAAAATCCTTGCTATTGGACTAGCAATCTTGTGCCAATTCTTTCAGTATTCTGGGATGGAAACCCCCATTTGAGTACACTATGCTAAGATTTTCTTCCTCCTCAGATGTGAGATTTTGCATTTCTATAATCTCATTTCCATCAGCCATCCTGCCTTCACTCCCCAGTTACATATTATTGTTGTTATTGAAAACCAAAGCAAAGTATTAATTTAGTTTTGGGGCCATGTGTAGATTATCTTTAATCTCCGTCCCATTCACACTGCATAATAGCCCAACCTCCTCGTTCCTGATTCGCTTTATTTATTTTAATTTCCTTGGCAAGAGCTATTTCAGCTGGACTTTTAGCAATTCTCACTTTATTCCTACATTGTCTAACCTCCAAGATGCATCTTTCCTTGTGGATCAACCCCCTTTTCCCATTCCATATAGGCTCTCTACTTACTCCATTACTCCACTCTTACTCCAATATTTTTGAAGTGATTATTCATCCAGCTGGGTCTCGAGCCTTTCCCTACAACTTTTCCCTCTGGCTTGGGAAGCAAATTTCAGATAGTTTTTCCATAGTTAACTTGAAGAAATTCCAAGCCTCCTCCACATTTAAGTCCTTGAGCTCTTCAGTCTACTTGTTCTCTTTAACTAATTCCCTTAATTTCCCAAAGTCTGCCCTTTTGAAATAATAATAAAAAACAGTTGATGACCTGCTTTTGATTATCCTTCCATTTAATATAAACTGAATCAACTCATGATAACTCTATCCAAAGAGATTTCCTGCAACTAGCTCTATGACATCCTCACTGCTTACCAACAGCAACTCTAAAATTGCATCACCTTTTGCTGGTTCAGGGATAATTTGATGAAGAAAATGGTTCTGTCATATTCAGGAATAACTGGGCCTTACCTTACTGAGCTTGTCTACCCTTGAAATGCTACAGCGGCACAGCTGCACCACTGTAGCACTTCAGTGTAGACACTACCTAAGCCTGTTGGCATAAGTAATCCACCTCCCCTAGTGGTAGCAGCTATATTGATGGAAGAATTTTGTGGTCAACCTAGCACTGTCTGCACAGGGATTTAACTATGTCACTCAGGGAGTATGACTTTTTCACACCCCTGAGCGATGCAGCTGGATCACCCTTAGTGGCATTTATTTTCCAAACTGTATCCAGAAAGTTGTCTTCCATTCTGACAATTCTCAGTAGTATGTATATCTAGTAATACTAAACAAATCTTTATTCATATCTGAGTTGAACCCAAAGAGTCTATAGGAGACCCCTAACACTATCCTAATAGAACCTCTTTTTACAATCCTTCCTTAAAGTGATTTTGACCCAAACAGATTTTGTTTTGTCCAGATTGCTTCATTGATGTACAATGGTATCCCATTACCTTTATTCCTCTCTCTCCTAAACAGCACAAACCCTTCAATACCTATATTCCACTCATGAAAGAATGCTGTTCCACCATGTTTCTGTAATCCCTATAGTATCCCATTTGACCTCTTTGATAATGTTATTTAAGTGTAAAGTACATGAGGCACTAAATAAAACTTTCAGGACTTGTCTACACAGAGGGTTTAATCTTCAACTTTCAAGTTAATCTGCTTTGAAAACACTTGCATACACACAATTCATTGTAGCTCACTGACTGCATTTATTGTGAACCATAGAGGCCTCTTTCAAAGTGAACTCAGTTTGCTGCTAGGCGCATTAGTCTGGTCTGCTGTTTGTGTCCATGCAATATTGCTACACACTGCTTTGGCAGTCTTCCAACTGCTATCCCACACTGCTTTGCATGTGACCAGTACTGACCTGTTGGTTTACCTGCATGCCCTCTCCTGCTCTGACTAAAATGTCCCACTCCCCCATATTTATAAGCTGGCACAGCCAGATTTTGTCCATTCACTCCTGGATTCCAGTTGATCACACCTGCACTATTCCAGAAGCCCTTCAACATGCTTCAAGCAGCCAGTTTGAGTTGCCCTGAGATTCTGGATCCCAGTTATCTGGGAAGAAGCATCAGTGCAGGAAGATCTTGTGGCCAGCCACAGCAATAAAAGACCTTTTTGTGGTCTTTTACTAGGCAGATTTGCTTGAGAGGCCAAACATCAGGACATTGAATGGTGCTGAACAAAGAGCAAGCAGTTCAGGAGCGCCTACATTAAAATCAGAGACAACAGGAAAAAAAATCTCCAGTAGGACACATGTAACTAGTCCATTTTTTGAGGCACTAGACAGTATTTTACATGATCATCCTCCCAAGCAGCTTGCGGAACCTTCTGGCCATCTTTAGTCCCCTCTCCAAGGATGAGCAGCAAGACTCACTGTGGGGTGAGCATGAGAGGGCCATGAAGAGTTCTCTCCAGAAAGCCAGGATCTCTTCAGGAATCAGGACCCTGATGCTGGCCAGGTAGAAGGTGAGCCCAACTCCTTAGAGCACCAATCCTAAATTTTAGGCAGAAACCCAGATTGGGATTGAGGCTGATCCTATGGAGGGAATCTCAGTTTGCCAGATTTTTTTTTTTTTAAAAATAATGTATTATTTAACCTTTAATGTGTTTAATTATTAGGGCTCCATGTCTGTCACAGTGGTCGCAGATTCTTTCTGTGACTTTCCATGATCTCTGTGACTTCTGCAGCGGCCATCGTGGCTGACTCCAGGGCTGTCCAAGCAGCTGGCTACAGGGCCAGCTGCTCACGTGGCCCCGGGGACAGCCACATGGCTGCTGCCAAAGTGGCTCTGCAGCCAGCTGCATCGGCCGCTGCTGCTCCTGCTGCTGCTCGGGTGACCTCCGGCCACTGGCCCCAGAGACACCCTGAGGAGTGGTCCCGGGCGGCCGGAGCAGCCACTGCTCCAGCGGCCCCTGAGCAGCTGGTGTCGCTGCTCCCCCTCCCCCAGCAGTGCCCCTCCCGGCAGCTGGTGCCACAGGACCACACACCCCTGGCAGCCCCCCCTCCCCAGAAATGCCCCCCCTAAGATTTAATCACGGGTATTTATAGTATAAGTCATGGACAGGTCATGGCTGTGAATTTTTGTTTATTGCCCATGACCTGTCCATGACTTGTACTAAAAATACCCGTGACTAAATCGTAGCCTTAGTTATTATGATCTACTGCTGTGCTAGCCTTTGTTCTAGGTGCCCCAGGACCTCAGCCATTGTAGGTGGATGTGAGCTAGAAGTCTTTCCTAGGCAGAGGTCTACACCTGCCTCTCTTCCCACATCAGCTCACATGCTCTGTTCACGCCAACCACCCTATATACTTTTCCAAAATGGCATCTACTCTATCTGGGCAATCAACCTTCATCTCATGCTAAAGCCATGAATACTGACTACGCCATGGAAGACACATGGCCCTGGGCTTGTTTTCCTTTCCCCTTTCCTCAGTTGGTCTGCCAGGCAAACACCAGCCCACTTCCCCCAGACCCCACTTTCCACCTCAAAATAGCAACCGTCAATGTGGTGCAGCCACAGCCTATAATACCCCATGCCATATTTGAAGAGAATTTTGTGTAGAGTAAGAACGTTACACATGAGGTAGATTCTGATACTGCATGCCTGTAAAGACACAAAGAGCATAGCTCCTTTGTAACATGAATTCTCAGGGACTGGTGACAGTGAATGCTTCAGGCCATCATTGCAGAATCCTATCTATTTTTCTCCTCACTATCAACATGTCTGCATGGGACAATCAAAATCTGAGGCTGGAAATTGCTCAATTTTTGTTCAGAGATTATGAGGAATAGCTGCCCACCGGTATAGCTCACAACTCCCTTCCACTCCTGAAACAGTGATACAAAACTGCAAAGCCAGACCAGGAATACCATACCAAACACCATCCCCAGAGTGGGAACATAATTCCCACCCCACCCCCACCTCCAAGGGGGGTGGGGGAGGGGGCTCAGTGGTTTGAGCATTGGCTTGCTAAACCCAGGGTTGAGAGTTTAATCCTTGAGGCAGGACCGGCTCTAGGTTTTTTGCTGCCCCAAGCAAAAAAATTTTTGGCTGCCCCCCACCCCAGGCCTGGGCTCTCCCCCTCCCAACTGCACCCTCCTGCTGCCCCAGCCCTGGGTCACTGGTAACTCGCTCCCAGGGCGGGTCATTCAGTAGGAATTTTGGATGTGCACAGAACACAGACAGGATTGGTTCCCATATGGTTACAGAACTGCAGTAAAGTGGAACAATTTTCAGCTTGTGTGATTGAAGGCTATCTGGATGCACATTATAAGACTGTCCTACACAAATGAGGAAAAGTTGAGGTGCCTTTATTATTCTTTTGTTCCATTCTTTGTTTCTATGGGGAATGCACTATCACGGTCTTTCTTTTAAACAAATAAAACTAAAACTTAAAAAAAAAAAAGCGATGGCTGTTGAAAATAGCAATTCCAGTCCTAATAACCACTGGGAAGCATTTCTTGCTCAATTTATTCTACTTTTTCTACAGCAAGTTACAGTGGATCAGTATATTTGATTTGGGGGAAATGAAGTAACAGCTGCCCAAATTGAGCTTGAGCACTCCTGAATTTTGAGGGTGTTCAAATCTGGAAGGCAGGTGCTAGATTCCCTTTCTGAATATTAGCTATATCTGGAGAGGAAAAGTCAATTTCTGCTTCCATGGCTCAGAAGTGGAAATCCTCCTAAGTGCCTGGTACTGTATCTAAAGCTGCCCAGGTCCAGAGCCTCCCCTCCCTTACTTTTCATTTTAAATTCTAGTGGGATCCACATACCTCCCTTGCTAGGCTTCAGATAGAGAGGTGCACCGTCCATTTAGTCCCCCCAATTCCTTCTTTG
>NW_020664439.1:32304302-32328295 GCF_002925995.2 Terrapene triunguis | reverse complement strand
GGGGGGAGGGCGGCAAAAAACCTAGAGCTGGCTCTGTTCCTACCATTCACATCAAGCTGCAGATTTCAGTTCCATACTCCTTTCCCACACCCCTTCCTGTTGCTAGTGGCCAAGGGAATGCTGGGAAATATAGTTCTTTCCCTGCTCCAAGGCTGGCTCTATAGGCAGGGAGCTAACCAAGGAACTACAGCTCCCAGGGGCCCCTATTGGGTCTTAGCTCCCATGCTGGATTCTTGTGCCCCTTGCAAATCTGCCACCCCAAGCAACTGCTTGCTTTGCTGGTGCCTAGAGCCGGCCCTGCCTTGAGGGGGCCACTTGAGGGGATCTGGGGCAAAAATCAGTACTTGGCCCTGCTAGCAAAGGCAGGGGGCTGGACTTGATGACCTTTCAGGGGCCCTTCCAGTTCTATATGAGAGGTATATCTCCATATTATATTATTAAAAAACAAGGTACCACAGCATATGTTTCACAGGCAGAAATACCAATGCACACACTGTTTGCTATCTTAAAGGTTCCCCCAAGATTGGGAAGAATCTCAGTGAGGTAAAGGCAGAAATGCATGTTAAAAAATGCTATCACAGCCTCGTTGTTCAGAATATGAATAATAACTACTTGTCACTTTTTAAATACCCAATAAAGGGGTTCCACTCACTGCAGGTGCTCCTCCTTGTGGGTAGGTCTGCAAACTAATTCTCACTCCATCTGGCACTCCCTGCCTTCAGTTACTAATGCTGTGACCACTCTCCCCTCTGTGACTTGACTGTCTGGCCAGGTCACTATATAAACCACCTCCTCCAGGATAATAAAGTCAAAGTAGACAAACTATTCAGACACTGTTTAAGGAAGCGCTCTGTTCTAAGTTTAGGTCCAGTGCCATTTTCCAAGTGGCTGGTAGTGAAACAGACACTCACACTACTCTATGTTCCAGCCCAAAGACCCTCTGACTAGCAACACATCTGTGTTCAATTCTCAGTTGCTGTTTCCCTGTGCTCCTTCCTACCTCCCTCTCTATCTCCTGGCCCAACTCTGGGTTTAACAATGGAGCTTCCTCTGCTCCCTCCCTAGGACTACTTACCCCTCTATGCCTCTTGTGAGACTCCCTAATCCAGTACAGAATCCCAGGGTTTACTCTTCCCCTGGATCTCCTCCTTGTCCCTAGCTAACTCCCTTTAGGGAGTGACTACAGACCCCATCCCTGTGCTCTCTTTCTGGTTTTATAATCCTAGCCCAGGTCCTCCTCCAGCTGGGCTTCATCTGCCATTAGGCCTTATCAGTCCCTGGTTCCCCTCCAGGTGCAGCATCTAAGTTTAATTGTCCCCTCCTGGCCCACATTAACCCACTCACATACCGCCACAGCTAGAGCACCTGCACTGGCCAGATTCTTCAGAACTGCTGCTTTATCAGTGGCAGAATAGCTGGCAAACCTGAGGGGGAGAAAACAGAAAATGTCTGATAAAATATTTATGGACATCTTTACAGAAACCCTCAAAAAAAGAAAAAAATGCAGAGAGGTGGAGGCAGTATTTAAGGACTGAGAGGGAATCCAACAAGGAGCTTTCCAGGGAGATTATTGCAATGGCAAAGTACAGCAAGGTAGTTGCCAGGTAAAGCATTGCCATGCCTAAAGCCACTATGGAAAAAGACAAGGAGATACAGTGGCAACTGTGATTTGCTTGTTACAGGTGTGGTGCACTGCAGGTTGGTATGCTGCCATAGTAACTCTGGGGCTAGTTTTGCACATATCTCCAGAAAGGTTGCCTTCCTCATCCAGAAAGTTTCTTGTCACTTCTGGTCATCCCAGGTCTGCAGAACAATCCTGTCCCACCAATCTGTACTGGTTTCCTGACCCCAGAAATGACATTGTACACTGTAAGGCTGCTCCAGGAACCAGTCCATACTATCAATTGCTCAGTGTGTCCCTCTTCTTCCTTGTCCTCAACCTGGTTCCACTGCCACCAAGACCCTGCTGCTGGAGGAGTTGCTACTGCTGTCATATCATAAGAACACAAGAACGGCCCTACTGGGTCAGACCAATAGACCATCTAGCACAGTATCCTGTTTTACAACAGTGGCCAATGTCAGATGCTTCAGAGGGAATGAACACAGAGGGCAATTATCGAGTGATTCACTGCTTGTCAGCGAGTCCCTATATCTGGCAATCAGAGACTTAGGGACACCCAGAGCATGGGGTTGCATCCCTGACCACCTTGGCTAATAGCCATTGATGGACCTATCCTCCATGAACTTATCTAATTATTTTTGAAGCCAGTTATTCTTTTAGCCTTCATAACATCTCATGGCAACAGGTTCCACAGGTTGACTGTGCTTTGTTTTAAATCTGCCTATTAATTTCATTGGATGACCCCTGGCTCTTATGTGAAGGGGTAAATAATGCTTCCCTTTTCACTTTTTCCACACCATTCATGATTTCATAGAACTCTATCATATCCCCCCTCAGTCATCTCTTTTCTTAGCTGAACAGTCCCACTCTTTTTAACCCCTCTTCCATATGGAAGCTGTTCCATTCCCCTAATCATTTTGTTGCCCTTCTCTGTACCTTTTTTTTTTTTTTTGTGTGGAGAGATTGGGCAACCAGAATTGCATGCAGTATTGAAGTTGTAGATGTACCATGGATTCATATAGTGGCATTATGATATTTACTGTTTTATTATCTCTCTCTTTTCTAATGGTTTGTAACATTCTAGATTTTTTTTTTTTTGACTGCCACTGCACATTGAGCCGATGTTTTCAGAGAACTATCCATGATGACTCCAAGATCGTTTTCTTGAGTGGTAACAGCTCATTTAGACCCCATCATTTTGTATATATAGTTGAGATTATGTTTTCCTATGTGCATTTCCTTGCATTTATCAACACTGAATTTCATCTGCCCTTTTGTTGCCCAGGCAGCCAGTTGTGTGAAGAGTTACAAAGAGATCTCAATCTGCTTTGGCTTAACTATCTTGAGTAATTTAGTATCATATGCAAACTTTGTCACCTCACCATTTATTCCTTTTTCCAGATCATTTAAGAATATTTTGAACAGCACAAAGTCCCAGTACAGATCCTTGGGGGATCCTGCTATTTACCACACTTCGTTCAGAAAACTGACTAGTTATTCCTACTTTTCCCCCCTGTCTTTTAACCAGTTACTGATCCATGAGAGGATCTTCTCTCTTATCCCATGACTGCTTACTTTGCTTAAGAGCCTTTTTTAAGGGACCTCGTCAAAGGCTTTCTGAAAGTCAAAGTACATTGTATCAACTGGATCAGCCTTGTCTACATGGTTGTTGACCCCCTAAAAAGATTCCAATAAATTGGTGAGGCATGATTTTGCTTTACAAAAGCCGTGCTGACTCTTCCCAACAAATTGTGTTCATTTATGTGTCTGATAATTCTGTTCTTCACTATCATTTCAACCAATTTGCCTGGTACTGGAGTTAGGCTTACTGGCCTGTAATTTCCAGGATTGCCTCTGGAGCCATTTTTAAAAATTGGCATTGCATTAGTGATTCTCCAGTCAGTGTGTACAGAAACTGATTTAAATGAAAGGTTACATGCCACAGTTCCTGGTTCTGCAAGTTCCTTCAGAACTCTTGGGTGAATACCATCTGGTGTTGGTGATTTATTACTATTTAAATTATTAATTTGGTCCAAATCCTCCTTTATCAACACCTCACTCTAGACATTTCCTCAGATTTGTCACTGAAGAATGGCTCAGGTGTGGGAATCTCCCTCACATCCTCTGCAGTGAAGACCAATTCAAAGAATTAATTTAACTTGTCTTCCTTGAGTGCTCCTTTAGCACCTCAATCACCTGATTGTTTGGCAGGTTTCTTGTTTCTGATTAACTTTTTAGTGTCTTTTCCTAGTCGCTCTTCAACTTTTTTTGGCCCACCTTATTATACTTTTACACTTTACTTGCCAGAGTTTATGCACCTCTCTATTTTCCTCAGTAAGATTTGACTTACAATTTTAAAGGATGACTTTTTTGCCTCTAACCCCCTCTTTTACTCTGTTGTTTAGCAGTAGTGGCATTTTTTGGGTTCTCTGACTTTTTTTTTTTAATTTGGGATTTACTTTGAGCCTCTATTATGGTGTTTTTAAAAAGTTTCCATGGCTTGCAGGCATTTCACACTTGTGACTGTTTCTTTTAATGTCCATTTATCTAGGTTCCTCATTTTTTGGGCAGTTCCCCTTTTTAAAGTTAAATGCTACTGTGGTGGGCTTCTATAGTATCACCCTCTCTCCCCCCTGCCAAAAGGATGTTATATTTAATTACATTATGGTTACGATTACCCAGCAGTTCAGCTATATTCACCTCTTGGACCAGATCCTGTGCGCCACTTAGGACTAAATCAAGAATTGCCTCTCCTCTTGTGGGTTCCAAGACTCGTTGTTCCAAGAAGCAGTCATTAATGTCTAGAAATTTTATCTCTTCATCCCTTCCTGAGGTGACATGTATCCAGTCAATATGGAGATAGTTAAAATCCATTACTATTGAGTTTTCTATTTTTATAGCCTCTCTAACCTTCCTGAGCATTTCACAATCAGCATCTTGGTCAGGTGGTCTGTAGTATATTCCTGCTGCTACATACATCTGCTCAGTGGTGCAGCTGGTGAAGTCCAAAGCCAAATTCATACAGCTTTGAGGGCTAAAATACAACCTAAGCAGCCTCTGCATTTTAGATATTGCCAGCACAGTGGTGCGGAGAATTGTTGTGTCCACATTTGCCGAAAGCATTTTAAAAATGGTGCTAGACTGCCCAGAAAGGCAGTACAGGGCAGAGACAGATAAATCATGGGATGTTAAAAAATATTTGAACTAGCCTGAATTCTGCTAAGAAAAATCCCAGAATACACACCACTTAGCAGCAAAGCAACATAGGATACCATTCTAGAATGCCAGATATGGGATACACTCAGTTCACAGCAAACTGCCTGAGTGTGTACACAATGATGTGCATTGACAAAGGGCACACTCTTCTGTGTGCATTCTATCACTGTGGCTTACATAATGAATATTACCTAATTCTGCAAAAAAAAAAAAAAAAAGTGCAGATTAACACCCCACCCCTCCTGTAGACAAGCCCTCCATTTTTCATGATGTCTCAACCAGAACTCAGTAGTGAGCCATGTTGGGTTTTTAACTATTACTAACTGGAACCAAGATATCCTAGGAACTGAAAGAGAGTTCTCTTGTTACTGTTACCAACATGGAACTCAGCTTGTGAAATGTGGACTACAAAATCTATGCATAATCACGCATAGGAGAGTTGTAATGATAATTACAGCTGAACTCAGTAGTGTATCTTGGAGAGAAGAAAACAGATGTGAAGTTTGATGTTGAAAGTTCTCACACTGGCTAGTCGCATGTTGCAGATTATTAAAAAAGTTAGATTACAAGATGTCGAGAAGATGATTTTGTATGGGAACTCAGTTTCAGCTTGGCTGTGGTCATCAAATTTTCCCAGGGTAAATTCTCCACTGCCTAGCCCTAAGATTCAGCTCACTCTGTTGAATCCTCTCCCCCTCCATGATATGGACAGAGGTACCAAAAGAAGGATCTCAGTGTGCTAATACTACGTCTCCCCTTTTCCTAAGGCCCAAGGTCCACCAGCAAAATCCCATGTCTCTTACTTCTGGGAGCTAATGAACTGTTTCTTACTTTGTGTTTGTACAGTGCCTAGCACAATGGTGCGACATTCTTGATTGTAGTGTGGTTGAACCTATGGGCCCAAAATAAAATAATAAATTGTAATAATAACTAAGTTAAGATTTGGATGTCACTCAGATTGCAAAACCAGCCATTACTTATACTTACATAGCTGCTTGTCAGTTACTTCTTTTGCATGTAAATGATCCACAGGAGACAGGATAAGCTTTTCTACTACTGTATCTTCATTCATGAGCAACACATCTACAGATAGCCTTGTTCATACATTATTACTGTGCTATCAGCCTTGTAATGTATAAAATAGGTGGAATACCAGTACATAAATAGTTTATGTTGCCAGAAGAATATTTAAAAAAAATTGCATTTTAGTGAGCCATGTAGGGACAACCCAGAGGGAAATTCTACAAGTACTCCAAAAACTAAACATTCTAATTATACATGAGGTAACGGGACTTCAGACTCATTGCTTGCTTCTGCTCATCTATGATTGAAAAAGGCAGTGTGCGAAAGTGAAAACAGTCACCGCTGGGTTTAATAACTTACAGCAGCTTAGCTTTAATGACAGCAAGATAAACAGATGTTTTCAATCTAAAGAGCTGACCAAATATGTACATTAGGAATGGATTTTAAGTGAGGTTAGCTAATTGAATTACACATTCTTTGTACCTAGTTCCTTCTGACTTATTTTGTTTCTTGAAGTTCTCAAAAAATAACCAAGTTTGTGTTGCTAATGGCATAACACTTGAAATTACAGTTTTGATATGCAGCTATGGGGGGCCAGGAAGAGGATTCTGGATATCTTAGACCATACTCATCAGGTTTACAAAGCTTTACAAGTATCATGTAAGATGCAAGATGTCATAAATAAGTGGTCTGGATGATGAATATTGCTAAAAGACTGTGCACTAATGAAGATTTCATTATTTCAATTTTTATCATGGTACAGTGGAGATTATGCTCTGATTTAGAGTAGCAATGATCAACAAAAATCGTACCCAACAGAACTGGATTAATGAATACTGTTGGTGCAGATGTCAAAAAGTTATGTGCTTCTATTGGCAGAAAGCCTGAAAAGGTTAATGAAAGAAATGGGGATGCACCTCCAGCCTACCATATGTCTGCTACATTTCTGTTCTTCAGCAACATCTGTGTTTGTAGAGAACAGTTCCCTACGTGCACTGTATACAGAGATTTCACAAACTTAGTTTAGATAGTATTACTGGTAAAGGGGAAATGGCCTTAAAATAATGCCATCTAGGTCATCCGAATTCTTTGGTGTTCCGCATATTGGTAGAGATCCCCAGCATGAAAATGCAATCCAAACTTTAGGCAACGTATGCCTATGGAAATTCTCTTATTACAGAGTTTACAGTGACATTTATTTATCCTAAAATATTGCTGCCTGAGAAAAATGCAATAAATTACAACACGAGGTTGAGCAGAACTGCATTCAAGGTGGCACAGTACTATGGTGTTCCTGATAACACTATAACCATACAAGTCTGATTTCACCTGATCTCATCTGATCTTGGAAACTAATCTGGTTTGTTCATGGTTGGAAGACCACAATACTACATGCAGTCTTCTAACCTAAGATGATAAAATATTACTAAACATGAACACATTTTGTCAGTTGCGCACATATTGTAGTGGGTCTGTGGTAACTGACTTTAAAAAGCTGTTTTAAATATTACATTAATGAGCTTCTGAACTGTATTTCTTAAACTGGGTTCCGTGTATTGAGATGGTAGAAAAGGCAAGATGTTTCTGGTTCCATTATATTCTGAAGTATATACATATTCTAGTAGATTTATTTAAACTCAGTGTTTTTCCCCCTGTATGTGTAGTGAACAAATACAGAAGAACTATACTGCTACTCTTTCAGATGCCAGAAGGAAACTAATCTTGGACACTACCCACCTTTATCATGTTTAATATTATGAATACATAGGAGAGTGGGAAAGTTAAGTAATATCGTCTTACATTTTTTAGGTTGTTATATTCTTTCCTTGCTTGATTCTTTAGGACTGCAATGATAATAGTTACATATAGTAGTGGTTAGTTAACTTTGTGTTCAGCTGATTCTGATGGAAAATTTGCCTCTTTTGGTCGGTAAGGAACAATGAAAACCCAAATAAATAATTCTTTCACCATTTAATTAGTGCAAAATCTCCTTCACAAGGAAAAAGGATCTGGCAATCCCAACCAGACAACTGGCCCATATAATTCAGTATCCTGCCCCTGATAGAAAGGTACGAGAAACTCCGTGATAGAAAGTTATGGAATAACCTACCTGTGAAAGTGTGAACTGACTGCTGGAATGCTTCCTCATGGCCAGGTGTGGTGGCTCTCTCCCCTCATTTGGTGCCCCCTTTTAATGGCCATTCTTGTCCTCTAGTGGTCCACCTCTTCTGAGGACATGGCCCTCTAGCCTGGTCATGATTTAAATTCATGCCTTCTGGGGTGGAGAAAAAGGCCAACTAACCAATGTCCAAGAACTTGTATCAGGTCTTCAGCTCCAACTCTGGGCCCCATGGTCCTCACTCCATTTTCTTAGGCTTTCCATCATTGTTGTCCCTTTCTACAGCCACATGCCACCATTCCCCCTACCAGTGACTGGTAGGGGAACCCAGGCCCTCCCACTACATCACCGGGGTTCCAGCTCAAGAAGACTATAGCAAGTAGCCAAGGGGTGTTTTGTCTATCGCCTTACTGCTGCCTCTATGGGCTTCTTCCTATTCAGCCTTTCAGAGGCCTTCTTCCCGGCAACCTCTCTAGGTTCATCCTTCTCTCAGGGCTGGGATTTCCAAGACCCTCCTCTGGAATCACCTAACAAACCCAAACCAAAGGTACAAACTGAAAACAACTTCCACCCTCCTTGGGCAGGGCCTTTCATGCTTCTTAAATTTCCCCTTGCTGTTCTTCCACTGAACACCTCCCAGGACTCGTTCCCTGGAAGTTCAGATCATGCCTTTTAATTGGGGCTCACTAGTGGAGCCTGCTCCACTCCCAGTGCTTGCTTCATCTCTCTCCTGGCCTCCTAACAGACTTCTCTATTCAGGAAAAGGTCTCCCATACTTTCTTCTTGACCCTCTTGGTATCTACTCTCTCTAGTCCCAAAGAGTGACTAGGGATTCTCCCTGATGCTCCCTTCTACTGTCAACTTCCTCTGCTTATAGAACCACCCAGACAATCTCCGCTGAGTTTCATACTCAGCTAAGCCTGTTCCACTTTCCAGGTACAGCCTGGTATGTTAGACAACTTCTTAGAACCATATTGACTCTTTTGGAGCCTGAGTGGGGTACACACCCCATTACACTATCCTTAGAGATTTTTCTTCCTAACCATATCAGTTAGTGGTTGGTTTATGCCCTGAAAAATGAGGGTTAATGGTCCAGTTCTGATTCACACTGGCTTTAATGAGAGCTGACTCAAACCCTATATCTATTATACATTTTTTTATCTCATCCAAAACAACTATGGAATATTTTCATTATCCATATAAATGTCTAATCCTTTTCTGAATCCTGCTTAGCTTTTGGCTTCAGTGATATCTTGTGGGAATTAAATTCCACAGGTTAATGATGTATTTGTTTATTTTCATTAATGGTTTGAATTTAGCTGTCTTTCAATTTCATTAAAAGTCCCTTGTTCTTGTAGTAAGAGAAAAGGTAAGTAGAAACACCAGATTTACTTGCTTTTATTTGTATACCTCCATTGTGTGCTGACTTGAATATCCCCTCTTTATACTAAACTGCCCCAATATTTACATGCTCTTCTTACAAATGAGCCATTCATGCCATTTACCACAATTAAAACAATTAACTTTGAGGGAAAAAAGATTAAAAGAAGAATTTGGAAAGGAAACCAAGAAAAAAGAAAGTAGGAACAACTGTGTCCCCTCAATCTCTTGGTGTTGCTCAGGATCTCTATTCTCCCTACTTTTCCTCTGCTCTGGAGCGTCCACCTGGGCAGCAATTCTTACAGGTGTTAACAGCCTGCTAGAGTGAAATTAATGCTTAAGATCCACTGTTGTACAGTCTTTTTTTTTCTGCAAAAATGCTGGGTTTATGTCCAATATAAATCCTGGCTGGGTGGGGCGATTCACATACATAGTTACAACAGAATCCTACAGATTTTCTGGTTTCTTCATCAAGAGAAAATTAAATAGGAAATTGAGAAGAGCAGGGAAAACTCTTAAAATAAAGCAGAAGAGGAGAAGAAACTTCTTCTGGGATACTGTGGGCCAGACGACAGGCTTCAAAAATGTCTAGCTGCTTACACAGCTCAAGGTACATTATGAATTTTACTACTTAGATGGAAACAGTCTTTAGCTGAACTTTAACACATCAATATTTTAATAGCACCAATATCAAATTAATATTGCAACAGATATGGCCGTTTCAAGAAGTATTTTCTTTGCTTAAGATAAAACTTTTGCGGGCATATCTCCTTTCATCAGGAGAAGCTTAGTGAGGAACAAAATTCTAATAGGCAATACAGAATTAAGAAACAATAGTAACCTTCCATCTTCCATTTTAGTGAGATGGTTCCTTTACATGATTATGGGCCACTAAGCCAGGAAATAAATTACTCAGTGAGTTCAGCTTCTTCCTCTGCTCACAGAACTTCCATGAGCAAATTACAGTTTCCTTAAGTTTATTCCATACTTGAATTTACATGATGCATTTGTGTGTGCAAGTTTTAATCTATGCATTTATCACAGACAGTTCACTGCAATTATCCAATAGTTTATCTTCAAAATTCAAGCTGTGTTGGTTAGTAGCGATCAGTCGCAGAAGCCACATATTATTGTTTCTACTTCCTGATTATGGAGCATAACTCTTATTAGCCACGATCCTGCACCATTCAAGTCAATTGGAGTTTTGGCATTGACTTCAGTAGTTGTAGGATCAGGCCTATAATCAGGAGAAATGCTTGGAGAAGATTTTGGGACTTTGACTCTCTCAGGGACAGTCTAAGTTAGGAAGAGGTTCAGATAAACACAATTAGAGTTTTTTTTTTTTTTAAATAAAAGCTTTGCTCAAGGAGTGGACTCTGTCCGTGAAGTATGTAACCTCTGCATGTTACAGGGCAATGGTTCATGAAAACACCTTACACCCTACCAGTGGCTGACTAGGTAAGGAGTGGGACTGATGTATCCACATGCTTCTTACAGTCCAGACACTCCCTCCCGCCGTGAAGGTGCATTGGAGCAATGGAATGAATTGTTCCTTGTCTCCAATACAACACCCCAGCCTACAACATTTTCCCTCAAATGTCTGCTGGGTTAAGTATTTGAACCTCTCATATTCTTACTGTGTTGAACATTGCAGTGTCATCTGGTACATATGTGTAAGACATCCAGACTCACCCCTGCGGCGCCTCCTGATGGTCGTCCAGGGAATTAGCTCACCAGCCTCTGGAGCGCCCTCTGCAGGCCGGTGATCCGCCTTGTCCTCTGCACTGGCCCCTGTGTCCCTCCCAGGACCCCGGTGCCCCTTGCTCTGGGTGCTGCCCCCTGGCAATACCCACACACACTGGGTCTCCCCTCCCTGGGGAATCCCCCACCCACTAACCCCACCTCGCCTCAGCACTAGGCCACTGCCAGTCACCAACTAGCCCCCACTCCCTGGGGCAGACTGCAGTATAGGACACTCATCACTGACAAGGGGGGTTTGGACCTGCTGCCTTGGACTAGCCCTGGGCTGCCCTCTGCAACCCCCAGTACCCCTTGGCCTAATACTAGGCCGCAGCCTGGGGCTTTCCAGGCTGGAGCTCCCCAGCTCCTCAGCCTGTCCCCAGCTCTGCTCCACTACAGGTACCCTGTGTCTAGCTCCCTGCAGCCAGGCCCTTCTCTCCCTGAACGCAAAGAGAGACTCTTGAGCTCCTGGCTCCCAACCTCTTATATAGAGCCAGCTGAGGCCTGATTGGGGCATGGCCCAGCTGCAGCTGCTTCCCCAATCAGCCCAGCTTAGCAGCTCCCAGCCTTCTCCCAGGGCTGTTTCAGGCCCTTTCAGGCAGGAGCGGGTGTCCACCCCGCTACAATATGTAAAACCATATTTCCTTCAGAGTAACTAAATGTTGTTTGAAAGACTGAAATATTAGATACAGAGTATACAATCTTAATTCATGGTTTGAACAATTGACATGGTCAGATGCCACCCCATGGAACAATAAGGACCCAATCAAACTTGCAACCACTGAAATTCCAAAATGAGAGCAAACTTATAATAAATGAAAAAAAAATCAGGATACCATCTTTATACTAATACAGTCACATTTTAATACCCATTAGGGATGTGTGGAACATGATCTCCAGCATTTTGATGTTTCATAATATCATACAGGCCAACATTAAACATTGGACAGTTACTGTGGTATGCTACATCCTTATGTACAGGATTGCTGGGAATGTTGTTAACATTTATTTGACCTGTAAACTGTGAAGTTTTTAATGATAACCATTGTATTAACACACCTGAAGCCTAATCCTACAACCACTTTGGCATGCAACTACTTTAGTGCAGGAGGACTTCCGTTAGAGTCAATGGAAATTCTCATGTGAATAAAGTTGCTTACATGCCTAAATGTCTGCAGGATCATGACCATCTATCTGCATGGAGATTTCTTTTTAAAGGTATCAAGATTTTCTCTCTTTGCGAGCGAGAGAGAGAGAGAGAGAGAGAGAGAGAAGTAGCATGAAAAAAAAAAAGTATCAGGGAGGCTTTGTGCTGCTGTCAGAATACCCTGAACAAGTTAATTCATTTTCAAATAAATGGCAATATTTATAATTTACATTGTCAAGCTTCTTATAAATGTTACCAAGTATATTTAAACTATACCTGGCATGGGGTCTGCCGCATTCAGTCGTGGTCTGGGATGCTCTGTGGGGAAGTCAAGGAGAAGAAAGAGTGAACAATTAGATGTGAAAGGTATGAAGTAAGACACTGCTAATAAAAAAAGAAATTATGAAAGTAATACATGGAATTTATGCTTGAGGGAGATAAAATATTAAAACTTAATAGTGGGTGTCAAATGTAATATTTTAATTGTTATATAGTAAATGGCTGACATATGTAGTAGTGATGAATAATAACACATTTAGATGATAAATGACTTGCTGAGGTAAAAAGGGTGTGAATATGAATATCAAGGAACTCTTATGTTATGCAGCTGCCTTTTCCCCCTTGCGGAGTCCAAGTATATTGCATTATTTTGGAGAAGTGGATGGAATGTGTTTGTTCAGTTAATGCACAAAAGTTCTTATTTCTATTTATATTCCTGTACCGTCACAGGAAACATACTCAAGGTTGATAAATCCAATCTTTGAACTAGGTTTTTCTTTCTGATCTTTCTATTTGCAAAATGTACAGTATTATTTTCATTTTAAGTTTATATTTTATTTTAAAAGACTAACACCATGACTTAGTCACCTAATTAAGGCCCTCATCCTGCAAATGATTATGTGCCTCTTTAAAATTAGGCCAATGTATAGTTTTTGCAGGACTGGAGCCTAAGTTACCTGATTTTCCAAAGGGTGAACACCCAAGAGCTCCTATTGACTTCATTATGGTATTTGTGTGTGTTTTTTTTTTTTAATACCTCATTAACTACATATTACTATTAAGGTCACAAATATTACATCTCTGATATTGTCAGACAAAATATATTCTAAACAATATGGTTCTGGTCCATTAAGCTTATTTCATTTGCTTTTATGCGCACACATTTTAATTTTAATAAAACACCCAAGACACAGTTTTAGTTAAAAAGCATTATTTTCAGTAAGCAAATTTTCATTTTTCTGTATTATTTAAGGGCCCAGTTAATCTTCCATTGAAGTAAATTAACAAATCTAGAAAACTGTTACATATTTTGGTAAACTGAGGCATATTTTACATTGCATGTATCAGATTATGTCTCCTTAACCTTTTTTTCCTGGTTGCTTTTTTGGGGTGGGGGTGGTGGTAGAGGTAGAATGGAGTAAAATGGAGTAAATGGCCTAATGGAGTAAAATACTTTATAGGACTGAAGAATGATTTCTGCATTTTCTCCTCCATTTTGCCTCCTCTGCAGGTCAGCCTCTATCCCTATAACAAGCAGCCTCTTCTATCTTGCCTCTGCTTGGGAGTGTCAAAAAGATGATCTGACTACTCTGATACATCCCACTTTGAGTCCAACACCTCTTCATCTAGTGCTTCACTAAATAAACAACTTTTCTCCACACATTTTGATGACAATAGTTGTTTTACTTGTCCATCCTCCCAAGTCAAGCTACAATAGTATTCTGAAAACAGTGTTTAATGCTATAGCTCTTGCCAAAAAATTAATTGCATTCATTGATGCATCAGAAACAAAAAACGGCATCTAAAGACATTTTCCTTAATACTGGTTTTATCTCTTTCCTCTTCACCAAGGTCATTGGGCTAAGACTGATTATTATGGATAATTTCAATTGCCGTGAGGATGAGGATTCTTTTGGAATACTATAGCTCCTGATCTTCTAGACCTTGACCATTGTCCAAAGTCTTTTCTGGTTTGATGCATAATTATTATTTAGATCATGGTAGAACCCAAAGTGTTCTAGCACTTTCAACACACAGAAAGTCACTACCCCAAAGTGCACAGCATCTGCACAAAGAAAAGGGATTAGGATACAACATACTAGCAAAGCAATCTGCATGATGCTAGATGTATGTTTTATTAATTACATGTTGGCTTGCAAATTGAGTGTGGCAACCCGTATAAACATTCAAGGATTGATACAGCAAAGTACTTCAGCATCAATATGAGTAGTTCCTATTGGTATAGTCCCTATTGGGACTACTCATTATTTATTATTTTACTAAATCAGGGCCTTAGTCATCTAGGAATATAAATGACAGTGCAAAAATGAATGACCTGTTCACACAGCTGAAACATAATTTAAAAACTGGGTATATGGATGTTTATTGCTTTAAAAAACTGTCATCCATTTTGGCTGTTCCTCTTGCTTCCCAATCCATCTCCCTTCTCAAATGTGATTAGTGGTGGTGCCTAGAAGGCCCTATATCCTCTTCCTATCAATCATATGTATGGGGCTGGGTTTTCTTGTGGGGGGAACGTGGCAGTATGTGGGGGAAGTAACCTCCTCTTCTGATAGCAATTGTGTGACCTTCATCCTCAGTCACTTAGGTACCATCTTTTGGGAGTCATCAGGTAGCACATTTCTTCATTCTGGAATACGGGGTACATTCCTGTGCTTTATCCAACTGTCTAACCCTTTATAGATAAAAGGCAATCTTGCACATATGTTCTTGAGTTCCCTGCAGTATAGAGGAATTCCCAATTCACACAAGATCTATCCCCATTGTTTGTTGCTGCAAGTACCACAGTATTATTTAATCAGTCTAAATGTTCCCCTTTTTACATGCAGTTTATATACATTATGTGTCCCTTTGCTTATTAGCAATGCAAAGCGGCAACCTACAGGGAACTTGGATGACATTTCAAATATACAATATATTCAATTTAGGAAACAGTAGTATTGTTTTTATTGCTCCAATCTCTTACAATGGTATCTCAGCTCTCTCTACGGTTGTAATAAGGGGGAAAAAAATCAAGATCAGTGTCAACAATTTACCCTGATTCTCAGGAATCAAAGATTTAAATCCCAACAGTGTGAACTTAACTCTTTACCCTTCCAGATCCTGAGCTGGTGTAAACTTGACTTAAATGGAGCTACGTACCCAAGCTCAGGATGTAGCCCACGTCCATATGCACAAACTAGTAGCTGGGCCTAAATGGCATGAATGAGCCTAATATACACAGTGCTGCACACCTTACAATGTGTACTGCCTTGCCAGTCGATGGGACTATTCGCGCAGTAAGGGCTTGGTCCTGAAACCATTTAAGTCAATAGGAGAGTTGCCCTTGATGTCAACTGATGCAGGATGAGCCTTAAATGTATCAGCTTCCCCAATGCAGTGATATTCAGTAGTATCTAACATGAGGGCAAGGTAAATCATACTCACTGTGAGTAAAGATTGCACAATTGTGTAGTCTTAAAATTAATGATGTTGGTGAAACATTCTGGACTCTCTTGTTATCCCTTTCTTAGAATTCTCCTCTCCATGGGTGAAATATTGGTCCCACTGGAGTCAATTTTTGTGGTCACTGCATTTCTCATTTCTTACTTGTTTTGGTACCTTTTTACCATAATCCTGGAGAAATCCTGCTACCTTGTCAATATTTCCTTGACAAATCCATTATAGCACCTTACATCTGTAAAATAGCAAAACTCTTCCTTTACAAGTATCCTAAGAAACATATGTACTGGCTTTTTAATAGGAAACTCAACCAACCTATGCACTGTAAAATCATTTTGTAAAGTTAATACTTTATCTAGTAAATTCCTATTCTTTTCATTTTACTTTTAGGCCATTTAATAGGTTTTGATAATAATTAACCTTTTAAACCTTTTATTCTTTCTTCTGTATTGTGACTAATGAAAATCCCCAAACCTACCACTTCTAATCTGGAATTATCCCTTCCTTTCTAAATTGTTGCTTGCTTATTTTGCATGTCTCAATCCAATTATTCAAATGACAGTCAAACTTCCTTTATCCTCACTATCATTCTAGAATCAGCCTTGTTGTCATCATCATCAATGCTGGTAATAATTACATTGCTCCTTCCAAAAGTACCCTTGAGCCCCGTCAATCTAGTACATTATAAAGCATTATAAGCCTATTTTAAATATTCTTTTTTTCTGCACAGTTCCTTGAGAGACTGTTATTGTCTCTGTTTTGCGATTTAGCAAATTGCAATCTATTTAAAACATTCCAGTTAGATTTAGATGTCAGAATAACACCACGACAGCTCAGCTGGGGATAAAAGTAATAACATCCTGCCTAACAGAGATACTTGCCTACAGTAAGAATGTTTTTGATTGCAATATTAACAACCTTGACATTTAACCCTCTAGACACAGTTATCCAGAAACATTATATATATAATTAGTTAGTGGGAAAGAGAGAGATCAGCCTTATAAAGATGCTGTGAAAATTTAGTAGACCAGGGAAAAGAAAAAAAAAAACGACTGTGCTCTCCTTTATCATGAAGATTAAAATAATAGAAAAACTATCCTTTTACCATTCAATACAAACCTATTCTCTCTAAAAATTCTGGAAGAACTTTGCAATGTTATTGTAGAGAGTATGGATAATATTATGCAGTTGATGGACTAATCATACACTCAGTGCGCAGTGTATATATATATATATAGTTCATATGAGCTATGTATAACTAAGCCTTCATTATTTGGTTGGCAGTCTGAAAAACTCTAGGGGTGAGAGAATGGATAGATCATGTATACTGTCTCTGGGATAGAAGTATCATGTGAAATACAAATGACATGGTTGAACATTGCTTGATACTCACCTCTGAACAGAATATTTACTATACAATCAATATTTATTTACAGTTCTTTTACTAATCTGATCTACAAATTTGTTTTAATTTTAACTCCTTTGAAAATGCTGCCTTCATCCTCTATGTATGTTTCCAAATTGAAGGCATTCATAATTTTACTGATTATAAAGGAGCCTTGCTCTGTTTTGATAGTGTTGCATTACTATTTAAACCCTTAAACTTAATATTTACTGTCAATTTTGGACAACTTATCTTTTTATATTTATGGGCCAGATTCACAGTGTAAAGTGGTGTAGCTCCACTGAAATTAATGGTTTACACCAGCTGAGGCTCTGGCCCTTATGTATAGAAATATCATTCCAATCCTTTTATCATCCGTTCCCAAATCTCTTCTCTGTTTATCCTATAATTATGTTGAAATTAGTCTCCTTTCATTTTTATTTCTTGTATTTCATTGTTAGTAATTTTTCCCTCCCTTGTACTTCAGTACGTCAGCATGTTCAAACATATTCACACGGCTTTGACTTGAAATAGGTTGGTGGTACATGTTACATCACAATTTTCACCTCTTGCACATTAGCAGTGAGACTTGAGAACATTGTTGTTTGTTTTCCTTTTCTGACAGATGAACAAATAACCCACGCCTATTAATTTTAATGAGTACCTCAAGGTTTCTCTATACAACTCTCAAGAATTTGTAATCACTGAGATAAGCACTTAGTTAAACTAAGAAGGGTTTAAGTATTTGGATTCTTGACTGCTATTCCTCTGGATTTCATATTAAGTTAAAATCTCTCTCTGCATATCTATGTGACAATATAGGAATAAAATATACTTACAAACAGAGCCACCCTTGGGAAGTAAGGGGTGAAGGTGGTGTAATGTGCACAGCAGTGTTTGGAAGCAAGCTAGAACTTGACTGCAAGTGCACTGGGGAAGCATGCTCACCTTGTGAAAAGGTTTAACATCTGCCCCTCCCGAAGAGAGCAGCTCCAGTCTTTGTCTGCTGCATCAGGGACTGTGGGCCCTGCTACACTCAGCTAGACCTCTTCCGAATCATTCAATCTTTCTGGCAATCCTGGTGCTTCTTCGCACTTAATGGAGCTATGCAGAGAGGACCCCTACCTGCTGACGGGGGTCAGGGAGGCGGGCGCAGAGTGAGAGCAGCAGCTTCAGCAGATGTTACTGAGCATGCTCAGTCTGCGTGAACATGCTCCCTACAAGCCAAGCAGCAAATCTGGGGGGACATGTGACCCCGGGTGCTCCCCCACGTGTCACCTCTGGAGCAATGCTAATTTACACGAGCTGAGAATATAAACCAATGAGTGCATGCAGCCAAATTACAACCTGTGGCTGTGCAAGAGTGTTAGGAGTGATGAGACACTCTCTGCCTGCTTTCTTCCTCCACAACAGTAAACCCACCTGGGAGCAGAGGGAATTCGGGGCAGCAACTGAAAGTGGGGCAGTAACCAAACCTTTTTAAAATGGCAGCTATGTGACTCTAAGCAAAACAAATGGGATGGTTCCTGTTGGGTAAATATTCACAGGCAAGAATCTAGCAGCTGCAGATCTCCTCTTACAAACAGAATAACAAACAAATAAAAGCAATTCTTAAACTCAGTCTCTATGGGACTTAATAGAGTAACTTCCTTGGTGAAATCAATTATTTCACCAAATTGCTGCCAAATCTATCAAGTTTTCTGGCATTAATACAATAACTACACTAAGAAACGTTAATACCCAGGCCAACACACAAAGAAGCATTTAAAGCATCCAAAAGATTAGTGCAGTCTTCAAAACAGTTTATATTCATTCCTTATCTAGGTATTGTGTTGCTTCTTGAGGTGTGGAACAGTACTGCATATATTTACCAGATGGCAGGCCAGAAACAGTCCTCACTGCTGTTCACATCTTTGCACCACAACATATGGAGGAAAGGTCTGGACCCAGCAAAACAATGTGCTTAACTTTCAGAAAATGGATACTCACATGCATAGATTTAAGCATCACATACTTAAGTGTTTTGGTGGGTTGGGCCCAAGAATTAGTAATGTTCTTTATTAAATGATTCCCTTAACATTATCATGATCATCATCTCTTTACAATTAGTATACCATGAGCCACGTATGGAGGCTTAAAGATACCAACTAATTTTCCCAAAGGTCTTATTCAGCAGTCAGATACAAAAGACATAATCAAATATCCTTCTTGCTGGCATAACTGATATAGATGTTTTCACTGATAATTACCTGACATGCAGTGTATGAACAGCTGACATCATAAGAGATACTATTTTGTTAACGGAAAGCTTGATAGCATTTCATGTGGGAGCAGGTTAAGTGTTATTAATATCACCTGTGATGCCTTTTATAAAGAGAAAAAAAGGCTTAAGACAACTGCAGTGCAGAAATGAGGCCATACCATCCAGGAAAACTGAAAGTGCCTGTTCAGGATTGATGTTCACTATTGAATAGTCATTTTAGTGAAGAGAATGATATTAAAAAGCTCTGAGTAACCTTCAAGCTATTTCTAGAAGGAAGATTCTTCCAAGGGTTTTATTACTTTGGCAAAGAATATGGTAGAATAAGATTTGTAAATAAATGTATCCTGATTTTGCACCGAAAACTCAAGATTCACTTCCACCTATACCCTTCATAGAGTGCTTGCGCAATGAACAGGGCCTGGGTGAGGAGGACCTCTCCTTTATTTCCCCTCTCTGAAATAGTTTATGCCACCCAATGTTCCCATAAGGGTGAAATAATAGAGGAAAACATTTAAGGTAATACAACCATCTATAGCCCAGACAATATACACCGCATAAACTTATTGTAGTATGGAGAAGGAATGGGCAAAGGAAGAGCTTGATAAAATGAGAATCTTCAACTTCTCACAAGAGTACAGCCCCTTCTAAAATCCCACAGTCCCTGGGATCTCAGTACCCTAAGAGTCTTGTTGAGTCACTTAAATATCACAATATCTGCATGAATAAATTCATTGTTCCTGTGAGTTCCTCCATGGAATATATATTAAGGAAATGCATTAAAAATCTTGATGGGTAGCAAATGCTGAAATATTCTCAATTAAAACTAAGGAAAATGAACCGAAAAGTAAACAGAGAAAGTTTTAAATTAAAAAAAAATATGTATCCAGATATTTGGGTTATGAAAATTGAGCTTTTGAAGATGCTGTTGATGGTGGGGGTCATGTGACCTGTAGAGAAGACGGCAGCCTACCTCCTGGTCTCCTTAACCCAATGCACTAATCCTCATCAATTAAGGGCACCCAGGCATCTAAACCATAACTTTCTGTCAGAAATTTACTAATTAGATGAGGAGGACCCTTTTTGTTGTGTTATGGATCCTGCTGGGAAAAACAGAAATGCCAAATAACCAAAGCCTGAGTATCCAAAGACAGGTAAGGCTTAAAGATTGCTGGGTTTTCTCACACAGCACTTTGCAGATATGAAGGATTTTCTAACTACCGAAACTTGATCTTGTATCTTGAGATACATGTGACCTCTCTAAAGATGTGGAAGAAGCCAAAGCTCATTTGACCTATTTGGATAACAAACTACAAACAACTGCCATCTGTAGGCAGTTAAAACAAAGAATGCTTTCTTAAGGCAAAGACTAACCAGTCTTGAGGAGAAACAAGAATATCTTGAAAACAGAGCACACAGTAATAATTTGTGGATTTTGGGGATCCCTGAAGAGCTGGAAGGGAAAAAAAAACATGATTAGCTTTCTCCAGAACACACTCTCTGAGGTACTGGCTTTGGATCACTGTTTGCCTCCCCTGGAGACTGAAAAGGCTCATCGAGTGGCAGGGGCCAGAATGAGAGAGAACAATAATAACCCCAGACCCATAATTTTTGAATTGCTAAGATTTAACGACAAAGTTAAGCTGATGTTTGCCAGGAGGCAAAAAGGAACTGAAGTGCAAGGATTTTAAATTTTCTTTGTATCCAGACTTCCCTGTAAATTTAAGCAAGATGAGAGCAGGATTTAATGGCATTAAATGAACTCTCAGGGGATCAGATATTAAATACAGCCTCAAATATCCTGCGATCTTCATAATGAAGATGACAGACTCTGTGAAATACTTCAATACCCCATTGCAGGCTTGGCAAGCACTACAGAAATTGAGACGAGATCTCACGACGGGTAACAGGATGATCCTCGCATAAAGGAAAAGAAAATGAAGAGTGTAAGCCCTGAAGAAAAGGAACTGTGATTGGGAAAACCAGGCAACTCATGTACATATATTTGACATATCTGATATATTTAATAGTATTATAGGGTGTAATTAGTACTGATAGACAAGATATTTAGTATAACTTAGTAATTAATACTCTCAATATATTGATAAGCCAGCATAAGTATATCTATATATTCATAACTATAATACTCTTATCATCTTATTTCTCCATACATAATATTTAAAAGTATATTTATATGTTTATTATATATACATGATGCTAATATAGTCATAACCATTTACTTGGATGTTATTTGTGACTGCCTATGTCACTTAATATGGGCTCACGTATATATTTATTTTTACATTTCTACCTATACTGCAAGTTTATATATTTATAATATGGTAATAATATTTTCATATCTATTTATTTGCACACATCATTTATGTCACTTCATGTTTACCCTTTTCATTAGTCTATCAGTATAAATATTTATATACCATGTGCACATTAGCATTTATGTACTATATACTATTACTTATGCATTTATATCTATGAAGCAATAGGTTTCATTCATTTATATACCTTGGCATATGTATGTATTTTGGTAAATATAGGTATGTTTCTGGCAGATTCCTAACTGATTCATATTGTGCCTGGTGGGAGAAAAGGTGGGTGTAGGCATGTGCTATCTGGGATCTGAACGTGCCCGTATTGGAAGTCTGGGATGTTAAGAGTAAAGGGGTTGTGTATTATTTAATTTATTTATTTTACATGGAAAGGCACGCAGAGGCTGTCAATCTACTAGGCAACAATTAGCAGTGGAACAACCACATGAACTCTAATAAGTTTTAGTCCTAGAATATACAGGGCTTAATGAACCCTCCAAGACAATCAAAACTTCAAGGCACTTAAAAATCAAATGCATGTCACATAACTTTCCTTCAGGAGACCCATTTAAGGAATGAAGCTGCAGACAGAATTAAAAATCTATGGGTGTGATACAAACATCGCTTTTCCTTCAACTCCAGAAGCAGGGGAATAGTGATAGTAATCCACAGGAGCCTAATTTTTCAATTTATTCAGTTGTGGTCAGATTCAGAGGGCAGATACATAATAATTGAAGGCATTTTCAATGCTAAGAGATTAATTTTGGGGAGTGTATATAATCGTAGTGGTGGGAATGCATCCTGTATTGCAGAAATAACTGATATTATTTCCAACAGAGGTGATTCCCCAGTGGTACTAGGAGGAGGAGATTAGAACACTGTCAAGGATAATATCCTAGACAAAAAACTCTGTGTTCTAGGTGAAAATCTCAGGCCTTTGTAAACCATCTATTATCCCTACTAAAGGATACTGCACTAATGGATATTTGCAGATTGAAGTATCCTACAAAGCGTGACTACACATATTTCTCTATGGTTCATGCCTCCTATTCCAGATTAGATTTTTTTTTATGAATGTCTAAGGTGCTAGCTCCTGTAGGTCTGGAGGCACAAGTAATATTGTCATCTCTGATCTTTCTCCAATTTCTCTTCACATAGATACTGGTCAAAGTGCTAAAAGATCCTCAAGATGGAAGTTAAACGCACCTCTACTTAGAGACCCTAATTTTTTTCAGATGACTGAAACATCCATTACCAACTTCTTGAAGGAAAATACAAATACTGACTCCTCTACAAATTTATGGGAAGCACTGAATGTTATATTAGGGGGAGAATTCATATCAAGAAAGAAAGAAGCTTAATTGTTTGGCAGGGGGGTTACCAAATTTGAAAAAAAAACACGAAAGCCCTCAGAATGATGAGTTGCTACACTCTCTCATTGCCTCACAATACAAATACAATGAAGATATTGAATTCACATTGAATTCTTTCTTAATAGAGTTAAACAGAGGCATTATGAATGAAGGGATAAAGCAAACTCCCAGTGAGAAAAATTAAAATGACTTCATCCAGTAACACTATATCCTCTTTACTATAGTCTTTCTGTACTAGAACCTAATGAAATTAACAGACAATTTAAAGACTTTTATGAATCCCTTTGCACATTTCAAGATGAGTTCAATTCCAATCTATCTGACCAATTCTTGGACGGACTACCCCTAAATATATTTTTGCTACTACCTCAAACTGATTACATGGAGGAAGATATCTTTCTACTTGAAGCTAAGCAGGCAGTTGGATCATTCAATGCAGGCAAAGTACCTGGGTGTGATGGCTTTCCAACAGAATTTTGTAACACATTTGTTAATCAATTAGTACTGATACTGTCAGAAATCTATAGTAAATATTTACAAAAGCAATAATGTCACCGGATATGAGGACAACGATAATTACCCTAATTCTAATAAAAGACAAGGATAGTCTTCAGTATGGAGATTTCCACCTGATTTCTCTGTTCAGCACAGATTAAAAAATTCTGAAAATATTCCCACTTCACACTTAAACAATGTTGCTCCAATCATCCATTCATGAGGACCAGGTGGTTTTTATTCGCAGCAGTTTAGTAGCATACAGTAGTTAAGTATCAGAGGGGTAGCCGTGTTAGTCTGAATCTGTAAAAAGCAACAGAGGGTCCTGTGGCACCTTTGAGACTAACAGAAGTATTGGGAGCATAAGCTGTCGTGGGTAAGAACCTCACATCTTCAGATGCTTATGCTCCCAATACTTCTGTTAGTCTCAAAGGTGCCACAGGACC